>NC_054699.1:2776792-2831792 GCF_016097555.1 Gigantopelta aegis
TAAAATGTTATTTTAAAAGTGGAGTGCGTCGTTAAATAAAACATTTCCTTCCTTTTAAAAGTGTTATACGATAAACAGAATTTGCTACTCGTTATTTTTAATATATAAAATACCAACCTCGTTTAGTTAATCAGTATTTGTGTCGGTAGAGCCTCGATAAATACCGATTAACATCGACTCGGTTGATATTTTCCATATTAAAACACACTCGTGAGGAATCCTCTATATATTGCATATAGTATGTTTTGCCACATACGTTAACATTGTCGCATACGGAATTCTATTTGGTATAGTGAAACCTTAAATCAGACATTTAGCATTAACAATAACATATACAAATACAAAATAATACAGTAAATACATATACTTAAATTCTTAAAGGTTTTAACAGTCATAAAAACTACACAATAAATAGTCATAGTTATTGTTGATATATTGCATATTATATGTTTAACCACATACGTTAACAATGACGCCTATGGGATTTCGTTTAGTATAGTGAAACCTTAAATCAGACATTTAGCATTAACTATAACATATACAAATACAAAATAATACAGTAAATACATATACTTAAATTCATAAAGGTTTTAACAGTCATACAAATCACATAATACATAGTCATAGTTATGGTTGAAATATCGCATATGGTATTTTTAACCACATACGTTAACATTGACGCCTATGGAATTCTATTGGGTATAGTGAAACCTTAAATCAGACATTTAGCATTAACAATAACATGATATAAATACAAAAGTATACTTTAAATGCATATACTTAAATTCACAAAGGTTTTAACAGTCATAAAAACTACACAAGAAATCATAGTTATGGTTGATGTATTATATATATTTAACAACATACGATAACATTGACGCCTATGGGATTCTGTTTGGTATAGTGAAACCTTAAACGAGACGCCTGACGACGAAGTGTGGCGCACTAATTAAATAACGTGTTTTCTAGCGGTGATCAGTTCCAAGACATTGTCGCCTTTTTTCTTTTCTTTTTTACACATGTCGACGAAGTTTTTGGGCGTTTTTTTTTTTTTTAACGAATCTCATCTCGTACTGTCAGTGAAATCTGCAAATCGAGTTAAGATTATTTTAAATCCTTATCACATTTCTAATTTCCCAAGATGTTTAAGCAATAATTCAATTAGATGTATTTCAATATTACAATACCAGTAATTTAAAGAAAGAGAAAACAAAGAACAAAACAAAACGAGTCTTTTTTTAAACGCCGTATAGTATAGACGAATTTGACAATATCTACACGCTTTTCAGCACTATAGTATTATGATCATAGATTTTATGAAATATATATAAGGTCCGTATGAACCAAATCAATTCCAACTGACGATAATGTTAATGTAATAACAAAATAAAAAAACACCCCAAAAACATTGAATATTAGCAGCTTATCAACATATCCTGGGAGTATGCCAATAAAAAGTGTAGAACCTCACATTTAATCTATAAGATAATGTGTGCGTGTGCGTGGAGAATCGTATGACATTTAATGAATTTAATGAAGTTATATAATTTTTGGAGATAATCGCAGTTTATTTGTTTGGGGTACCCTGCACTGATTTCAACCTCTAGCGGTGTCTACAGCATAATAACAGTCTACGAAATAAAACTGTATTAATTTATTGCCAATGGATCATAATATTGACACGCAGAATCAATGTCACATGTTACTACCAGTCACAGACGCAGCCTTTTTTACTCCATAAATATTTGAACTTTGACACGGAATTCTTTGATTTGGTACAATGCAACCTATAGTGGCTATACAATGTATATGACATAACTGATGAGCAATTATTGCTTAAAGTTTTAATAACGAAATGACATGCAAAAACGTTTCTATTTATAGGAAAGCCACATAGCCTCGTTCTGAAGAGACGTGCGGTTTTTAAAGTTTAAATTTACAGTCTCGGCTAGGGCCTCCACGAGTCCAACATATTGAACTCAAGTACTTGAGGATCAAACTCGACCCAGACCCAAGTACCCGACACTTTCACTAGATGATAATGAGACTAAGGAATAACGTCAAATAGCGATACGAATCTTCATTGCAGCGCTGAACATGGATACCCAATCATTCCATTGTATTGCATTCCACACTTTCGACTTTTATTTTCTCTCCATATCTAATAGCTCTATAATGTAACCGGCGGCAAGCATATGGCAACATGGCGTTAAAAATTGTAATTAATTGAGAGTGCTCTTCCTTGCACGGATACTCGAGTTCTGTGAACGCACACCGGCCTCGGTGGTGTCGTGGTTAAATCATCGGACATAAGGCTGGTAGGTCCAGGGTTCGCAGCCCGGTACAGGCTCCCAGCCAGAGCGAGCTTTAACGACTCAATGTGTAGATGTGTAAGACCACTACACTCTCTTTTCTCTCACTAACCACTAACAACTAACCCACTGTCGTTGCGCTCTCCGCTATTGTATATATGTGTTTGTAAACACCTCATTCTAACACCGTTTGGTGTTCTGAGTGAATAACGTTCTGTTCTGAGTGCTACATTGACTGGTTACTGTCTCGAGCCTTGCGGCAGTCGCCATTCTAACCTTCACAGGATAAAGCCGATAAAGCCGATAAAGCTGCTATCCAACATAATACGCAAAATAAATGAAATGAACCGTTTTACCGTTTTAGTTCACAACTTTACCGTTTTATTTCATAACTTTACCGTTTTAGTTCACAACTTTACCGTTCTATTTCACAATTTTACCGTTTTATTTCACAACTTTACCGTTTTAGTTCACAACTTTACCGTTCTATTTCACAATTTTACCGTTTTATTTCACAACTTTACCGTTTTTTCAGGGCTGAAGGTCCACGTGTGTTTGTCTACAATATCAATACACCAAAACAAAAATAGTTCTTACATAACAACAATTTATTTTTTATTTAAAACACAATGTTTTCGAACCGGTTTTATTTTAATCAAAACCATCAGCTGTAAATAAAACAATAAGTAACACCGAGCAATACAACAGGGGCGTAGCGTGATCTGGATCTGGGGGTGGGGGGTGGGGGGTGGGGGGTGGGTGGGGTGAGGGGTTCGAATATGAACCAAGTGGACCTTTTTCTATTTTGTTTTTGCACCATCAGAAACTCCATATATATAAACCTGTATGTTTTACTTCTGAAAGCGGACCATTTGCTTCAGCGGGTGGAGGGGGGGGGGGGGGGGGTTGGTTCGTCCGAACCCCCTGACCCCCCCAGCCTACGCCCCTGTACAACATTCCTTTGATGATCATAAGTAATGTAAAAGTAGTTCCGTTACAACCCCCCACACCCCATAACAAAAAAGAGAGCTATATTTGTGATTTGTGGTCAGTGACCGAATATGTGGAAATTTATCGAGTCATTATATTTTATATCTATGTTTACAGGATAAAATCTTATATGACGTAGAGTTGAAGGGGGGGGGGGGCACACACACACACACATATAAATACATGTATAAATATATTTTTAAAACATCGCTGCCCCCCTGCCCCCCCCCCCCTCCGCTTTCTACGCCAGTGGGTTATATGGCGTTTGACTGTCACATATGGTAAAGGACCACACAGATGATTAAAGGGGAAACCCGCTGTCGCCACTACACAGGCTACTCTTTTCGATTAGTAGGATGGGATATCTTATATGCATCATGTCACAGGCAAGATAATATATACCATAGTTCTTGTTATAACAGTTGTGGAGCACTGACTGGAGCGAGTAATAACTGAATGAGCCACCGACGAGGATCAATGCTAGACTGACCGAACATCAGGCGAGCGCTTTACCACTCGGCTATGTCACGCCCACTATGACGTAGAATTGTAAAAATGGCATGAAGAAAGGAAGGAAGGAAATGTTTTATTTAACGACGCACTCAACACATTTTATTTACGGTGATATGGCGTCAGACATATGGTTAAGGACCACACTGATATTGAGAGAGGAAACCCGCTGTCGCCAATTCATGGGCTACTCTTTCCGATTAGCAGCAAGGGATCTTTTATATACACCATCCCACAGACAGGGTAGTACATACCACGGCCTTTGATATGCCAGTCTTGGTGCACTGACTTAAAAATGGCATGAAGGATTGGTATGCAAAAGTAAAAAAACAAATGTGAATGATAAAAATCATTAAATAATAAAAAGTATACTCAAGACTTCACCTTAGAGTCTACAAATTGCTTATTTATCTGGTTATATACATAAAAAAAAAACGTTCGCCTAATTAGGGCCACCGGTAATTAAAAAAAAAAAAAAAAAAATACTTTAAAACAATTAAAATTAAAATAAAGATAAAAAATAAATAAAAATAAACTAACACACGAAAACGCAGATTGGAAATAAATCCAATTAGCTTCTCTGAAATAAAAACATCCATAATTACGTTCAGCTGTATTACGTGCCAAGGTTATTTATTTCTTTATTAGTTTTAAATCGGCATATATACACAGATACAAACTTACTGCCAATCAAAACACCTGTTTAAAGCAACACATTTATTAGATTTCCAAGACGTCTGACAATTATGATTCCCATTTTCAATCAGAATATTGTATAAAAAGTAAGAAAAAAAAGAGAAAAAACTAATGACATAAATTATACTTCCAAAAAAGGTATACAAAAAATGTCAAACGTTTTTTGGGTGGGTTTTTTGCGAAAGTAATTTTTATAATCAATTAAATTACAGCACCATTTTTCTTTTTGAGTAATGAGTTTATAAGAGAATATAATATTAATGTAAAAAAGAAACACTACTGTCTGGGCTGTAGCGGCATACTAGCCTGTATGTGACGGGGAGAGTGGTGTCTAGCAGTGTCGTTAAACAAAGAAAAGAAACACTACTGTCTGGGCTGTAGCGGCATACTAGCCTGTATGTGACGGGGAGAGTGGTGTCTAGTGATGTCGTTAAACAAAGAAAAGAAACACTACTGTGTGGGCTGTAGCGGCATACTAGCCTGTATGTGACGGGGAGAGTGGTGTTTAGCAGTGTCGTTAAACAAAGAAAAGAAACACTACTGTCTGGGCTGTAGCGGCATACTAGCCTGTATGTGACAGGGAGAGTGGTGTCTAGTGATGTCGTTAAACAAAGAAAAGAAACACTACTGTCTGGGCTGTAGCGGCATACTAGCCTGTATGTGACAGGGAGAGTGGTGTCTAGTGATGTCGTTAAACAAAGAAAAGAAACACTACTGTCTGGGCAGTAGCGGCATACTAGCCTGTATGTGACGGGGGCGGGGAGAGTGGTGTCTAGCGGTGTCGTTAAACAAAGAAAAGAAACACTACTGTCTGGGCAGTAGCGGCATACTAGCCTGTATGTGACGGGGAGAGTGGTGTCTAGTGATGTCGTTAAACAAAGAAAAGAAACACTACTGTCTGGGCTGTAGCGGCATACTAGCCTGTATGTGACGGGGAGAGTGGTGTCTAGTGATGTCGTTAAACAAAGAAAAGAAACACTACTGTCTGGGCTGTAGCGGCATACTAGCCTGTATGTGACAGGGAGAGTGGTGTCTAGTGATGTCGTTAAACAAAGAAAAGAAACACTACTGTCTGGGCTGTAGCGGCATACTAGCCTGTATGTGACAGGGAGAGTGGTGTCTAGTGATGTCGTTAAACAAAGAAAAGAAACACTACTGTCTGGGCAGTAGTGGCATACTAGCCTGTATGTGACGGGGGCGGGGAGAGTGGTGTCTAGCGGTGTCGTTAAACAAAGAAAAGAAACACTACTGTCTGGGCAGTAGCGGCATACTAGCCTGTATGTGACGGGGAGAGTGGTGTCTAGTGATGTCGTTAAACAAAGAAAAGAAACACTACTGTCTGGGCTGTAGCGGCATACTAGCCTGTATGTGACGGGGAGAGTGGTGTCTAGTGATGTCGTTAAACAAAGAAAAGAAACACTACTGTCTGGGCTGTAGCGGCATACTAGCCTGTATGTGACGGGGAGAGTGGTGTCTAGTGATGTTGTTAAACAAACAAAAGAAACACTACTGTCTGAGCAGTAGTGGCATACTAGCCTGTATGTGACGGGGAGAGTGGTGTCTAGTGATGTCGTTAAACAAAGAAAAGAAACACTACTGTCTGGGCTGTAGCGGCATACTAGCATGTATGTGACGGGGGCGGGGAGAGTGGTGTCTAGCGGTGTCATTAAACAAAGAAAAGAAACACTACTGTCTGGGCTGTAGCGGCATACTAGCCTGTATGTGACGGGGAGAGTGGTGTCTAGTGATGTCGTTAAACAAAGAAAAGAAACACTACTGTCTGGGCTATAGCGGCATACTAGCCTGTATGTGAGGGAGGCGGGGAGAGTGGTGTTTAGCGGTGTCGTTAAACAAAGAAAAGAAACACTACTGTCTGGGCTGTAGCGGCATACTAGCCTGTATGTGACGGGGGCGGGGAGAGTGGTGTCTAGAGGTGTCGTTAAACAAAGAAAAGAAACACTACTGTCTGGGCTATAGCGGCATACTAGCCTGTATGTGAGGGAGGCGGGGAGAGTGGTGTCTAGCGGTGTCGTTAAACAAAGAAAAGAAACACTACTGTCTGGGCTGTAGCGGCATACTAGCCTGTATGTGACGGGGGCGGGGAGAGTGGTGTCTAGAGGTGTCGTTAAAGAAAGAAAAGAAACACTACTGTCTGGGCAGTAGCGGCATACTAGCCTGTATGTGACGGGGGCGGGGAGAGTGGTGTCTAGATGTGTCGTTAAACAAAGAAAAGAAACACTACTGTCTGGGCTATAGCGGCATACTAGCCTGTATGTGACGGAGGCGGGGAGAGTGGTGTCTAGTGATGTCGTTAAACAAAGAAAAGAAACACTACTGTCTGGGCTGTAGCGGCATACTAGCCTGTATGTGACGGGGAGAGTGGTGTCTGGCGGTGTCGTTAAACAAAGAAAAGAAACACTACTATCTGGGCAGTAGCGGCATACTAGCCTGTATGTGACGGGGAGAGTGGTGTCTAGCGGTGTCGTTAAACAAAGAAAAGAAACACTACTATCTGGGCAGTAGCGGCATACTAGCCTGTATGTGACGGGGAGAGTGGTGTCTAGCGGTGTCGTTAAACAAAGAAAAGAAACACTACTGTCTGGGCTGTAGCGGCATACTAGCCTGTATGTGACGGGGAGAGTGGTGTCTAGCGGTGTCGTTAAACAAAGAAAATATACACTACTGTCTGGGCTGTAGCGGCATACTAGCCTGTATGTGATGGAGGCGGGGAGAGTGGTGTCTAGCGGTGTCGTTAAACAAAGAAAAGAAACACTACTGTCTGGGCTGTAGCGGCATACTAGCCTGTATGTGACGGGGAGAGTGGTGTCTAGAGGTGTCGTTAAACAAAGAAAAGAAACACTACTGTCTGGGCAGTAGCGGCATACTAGCCTGTATGTGACGGGGAGAGTGGTGTCTAGCGGTGTCGTTAAACAAAGAAAAGAAACACTACTGTCTGGGCTGTAGTGGCATACTAGCCTGTATGTGACGGAGGTGGGGAGAGTGGTGTCTAGTGATGTCGTTAAACAAAGAAAAGAAACACTACTGTCTGGGCTGTAGCGGCATACTAGCCTGTATGTGTCGGGGAGAGTGGTGTCTAGTGATGTCGTTAAACAAAGAAAAGAAACACTACTGTCTGGGCTGTAGTGGCATACTAGCCTGTATGTGACGGAGGTGGGGAGAGTGGTGTCTAGCGGTGTCGTTAAACAAAGAAAAGAAACACTACTGTCTGGGCAGTAGTGGCATACTAGCCTGTATGTGACGGGGAGAGTGGTGTCTAGTGATGTCGTTAAACAAAGAAAAGAAACACTACTGTCAGGGCTGTAGCGGCATACTAGCCTGTATGTGACGGGGAGAGTGGTGTCTAGTGATGTTGTTAAACAAAGAAAAGAAACACTACTGTCTGGGCAGTAGCGGCATACTAGCCTGTATGTGACGGAGAGAGTGGTGTCTAGCGGTGTCGTTAAACAAAGAAAAGAAACACTACTGTCTGGGCAGTAGCGGCATACTAGCCTGTATGTGACGGGGAGAGTGGTGTCTAGCGGTGTCGTTAAACAAATAAAAGAATCACTACTGTCTGGGCAGTAGCGGCATACTAGCCTGTATGTGACGGAGGCGTGGAGAGTGGTGTCTAGCGGTGTCGTTAAACAAGAAAAGAAACCCCGGCATATATCGAATCAGCATGTTGTTAAAGGGACATTCCTGATTTTGCTGCATTGTAAGATGTTTCCGACTAATGCAATATTTTTACGATTAAACTTACATATTAAATATATTTTCTTGTTTAGAATATCAGTGTCTGTATATTCAATGTGTTTTTGGTCGTTATTTCCAAACTGGTTTCGTCATAAATAAAATGAAATTTAACCTACTAAAAGGCTCTATTGGTAGGAAACATTTTACAGTGGTTGTAAACTCAGGACTGTGCCTTTAAGACAGTGAAACTATTTAAAACATGTACACGTGTCGTTAAACACATATTGCTTTCCTCCCCTAACTTCAGTATTAACACGACTCGGAATTTTAACTTATGCCCAATCCATTTGGGTTTTTAAAGCAATCAAGTATGTTTAAATGAATCAATTAATCAAGATGGTATGGGGCGGAATCTAACTCAGTCAGTAGAGCGCTCGCCCGAGGTGCTTGTGTCGTAAGATCGAGCCTCCTCGGTCGATCCATTGGGTTTTCAGCCATTCCAACCAGTGCCCGACGACTGGTATATCAAAAGCCGTGGTATGTTCTGTCCTGTCTCTGAGAAAACTGCATACAAAAGATCCCTTACCGCTAACGGAAGAAAAAAAGTGGCGCGTTTCATTTGAAGACTGTATCAGAATTATTAAAAATGTTTGACATCGAATAGCCGATTGTTAATAACTCAATGTGCTCTAGTGGTGTCGTTAAAGAAAACAAACTTCAGCTTCAACTTGAACATGGCATAGTCGTAATACTACTTTGTGTCTCAACGGCAATCGTGTTACTTTAATGTTTATCATCCTTTTTTTCCACTTAAATATTTATACGAATTAGCAAGGTTCCAAAGGTTAAATCAGAAACGTGATACAAATTCAAAGGAATGAAGCGGTCGTCCTCACTGCGTCTTTAATTCATCTAATTCCCAAGCAGTCTTTAATCAGTGCTCGCGCGGACAGCACGCGCATCAAATAAATGCTTTATGTCAAATTGAAATCACTGTGGTTTGAATCCCTCCATTACCTCCAGAGCATCGCGGCTATAATGATAGACTCTGTAATACTGGCTAATTTTGTAACCGCTCTCCCAACGACGAGGCGCTGGAATCCAGCCAGGCAATGGGTGGTCATTTGGTTAATAAAATGATAGCGCATAGTTGGAGTTATTTCCCGTAATAATGGCGAATAATGATGCCTAATTCATTAGCGCCATAGACGTTCACGGTTAAGAGAATAGTTGTGTTGTAATTTGAGTTAATCGGTAAGCACCGGGATTGAACATTAGAAGGAAATTAGTAATAGAGCGAACTGTAAATGCGTCCAATTTCCCGACATTAAAAGTGAAATCTCCATTCGCTTTGCTTACTATGTTATTAACCCCGCGGGCCGCAACACTAATCACATTATTGGCCAATTATCGCCGTATTTTACTCTTCGTTTTTTAGGTGCACCATTTGTTTTTCTTTTTTGTAGTCTTACAGTACGAAACAGCTAAAACCAAAATTACCCGCATGAATAATGTATCTAGGACTGTTTCAGAATAATGTATCGTCGAGGCGAGAGGTCAGGGTGTGGAGGAAACTGTTGTCAGCATCCACCATCCATCAATAAAAAATACCAAGTTACTACGTTTTAATATTGTGGCGAGGTTTAGAAGCTCGCCTGTTACACCGTTATCGAACTGAGCCAAATAACCACGTTATTAAAACGTAGTGACCTGATTTTGTTTATATATCATGCAACCTCTTTCAAGTTATATTTGTGTAATATGTTTCAGTCAAAAGCGGTATAAAAACTAAATGTATTAGTATTATCGTGTAGAAACTACTACCGTAAGTAGGATAATAGCAGGTGCCCGAAAGCATCTTGAGAATTACATAGCCAATCAAAACGTTATGTGGTTCCAAATTTTAAATAAAATACTTTGATTATATTTCAAAGCCTGTTGTGTCACAACATTACAATTTTTGTACTTTTTTTCTGTAAAAATAAACGCAAGTTTATGTGTGACCTGAATATCTATATCACTGGCTGATAGTGACTATGATGTCAGACGCTGTTCCATTGTAAACATTCATTGCAGGACGTTACTTGTTTTTTTGTTTCAAAAAGTTTAATTCACAACGATGGCTAGTTACGAATGTGAGCGAATAATGAAGAATTGAAAAATAAGAGGTAGTTTGATATTACGGGAAGTGTGAATGCTATATTTATTTATGCAGTTCAACAATTATTGTTGTAAATGGATGTTTGAAAATGAGGGAACGACCTGCCTGAACAAACATCCGTCATGCGCGCAACTCATTTCCTAGTAACCTGATACCACATTAAACCCGGGGATATTATGCTAGCAACGGAGGTGTTATCAGGCAGTGACATAATAAGTTCGAATTATCATGTAGGGGTTATCAGGTCACAGGAAGTATGGTTGCATGATATAAAATAACATACAAAGGCAGATCCAGAATTAGTTTTTAAGGGAGTACAACAGAAAAGGGCTCTTATTGAACTGTAATTTTTATATTATATTAATAATGATTTCGTCGGTTGCAAGGATTATATTAGATCACCCTTTCTATCCCACCAAAACATCCCTGAAGATCCGCTAATGATCTAGCATTATATATAAACTAATTTTACGATGGCTGTATTAAAACAAACTTTCTTACAGATCCACCAACCAAAGAAATACTAATCTAAGAAATATACATTTAAGAAAATGCTTAGTGTATAACAATTTTATGATTGCTTTCATTAATTAACTCAAATTAAATTTAGCATCAGTGTTACATTTTATAATAAACACAATAAATTAAGTTTTTCTTAGAAATTAGCACAATATACTTTTAAATATTTTAGAATTTTAAATGTTTGGAGAATCTCATAGCCTGTTTGGCCGGATGCTGTACTTTTTACCCTTTGTTTCAGTCAAAAGCGATATAGAAACTATTAGTACTATATAAATATTTATAATCTATGATTGATGTACAGCATGTGACACTATAATAAAATAAAAACATTCTTCTTCGCCTTCTACTAATCGACGTTCCATCGCAGAGAACAACACAAATTAGACTAGACAAATTCATACAGCTTATAACAAACAGTTTCTAATAAAACTAACACTGTGTCAATATACCCAGGCAGTACACGTACAACACGCTTGGTACCGGACCTTATATTCAATCTACCTGCAAGAAAAGGACATTTAAAGACTGTTTTACTACCAAGTTTATTTTTTGGAGAAAATTGCAGTTTTATTTTTATTTTTTAAATTTTATCATGGATAAGAAAAGAAATGCGAATATTGATTTGTGTATTTTTGCTAAAAAATCAAGTTTGGACATCAAAACAATCAGTATCAATAAAGTTGTTTTTAATTGTCGTCCTATTTATAGAAAGGTAGAAAGAAAGAATATATGTAAGACAAACTAAAAGGGGGAGAAAAAGGGGTAAAACGGATAAGAATATTGGCAGTGACGGTATAAATGTGATCTTTGTTTTAGTTAATACAGAGATTGGTTTATAATTAATACTAATTAATAATATTCATGTCGTCATTATAATATGTCCAAAAAAATGTGATCTTTGTTTTAGTTAATACAGAGATTGGTTTATAATTAATACTAATTAATAATATTCATGTCGTCATTATAATATGTACAAAATAAATGTGATCTTTGTTTTAGTTAATACAGAGATTGGTTTATAATTAATACTAATTAATAATATTCATGTCGTCATTATAATATGTACAAAATAAATGTGATCTTTGTTTTAGTTAATACAGAGATTGGTTTATAATTAATACTAATTAATAATATTCATGTCGTCATTATAATATGTACAAAATAAATGTTCCCATCTTTTAAAGGGACAGACCCTAGTTTCAAACCGTGAAAATATAGATAGATAAATAAATAGATAGATAGATATATCAGACTTACTTATGATTTTATTTTGAATATAAAAACATATTATTTATTTTTCATTTTGTTGCAGATAACAAAAACGTCCTGTTTGTTTTATTGTAGATATCAAAAACACATCTATCGTAGATTTTATTGTAGTTATAAAAATATTTAAATATTGATGATTTTATTGTAGATAAAAAGGATGATAAACAGGTTGTAGATACTAAAAACCTGCTTATTATTGATTTGGAACTAAATAAGGACAATAAAAAAAACCCCACTTATTGTTGTAAATAACAAAACCACACTTAATATTCATTTTTATAGTAGATATAAATATATTAACTTTTGTTAATTTATTGTAGATATATACTACTCAAAAGAATTTAAGGGTCAGACGATATTTTCGACATTATTTTCTGAATGTCAATTATATTAGCTAGACCATAATGTCACGCATGGTATTGTTCTATTTTGACGAAAGTGGGTCTAAGCAACCCATAAATGAATTAAAATCCACTGTCATTGACACTGTCGACTAGTTCTAATGGCGAAAACATGCTTACATTTGCACGTAAATTAGGGAGAAAGCGAAAGGTCTGCTAAGTGCCCATAACTTGCTTTTTCACAAAGCGCTTCATTTGCACGCTTTGCACGTGTATTCCATGTTCCCAATGCTGAATTTCCGTATAATTGGAGCTTGCGTTCGTGTACGGTGCACACTCCAAATTCGACAATGGTACGACTTCAACTGACTATCGAAGATCGAGGAAGGGCTATTGCTTGGCTTCAGGATGGCAATACGCAAAGAAATGTTGCTCTGAGACTTGGTGTCAGTCAGAGTGTCGTTGGCCGACTGTGGCAACGGTACCAAGCAACGAATTCTGTTCGAAATCGTCCACGTTCGGGAAGACCCCGAAGCACTACAAATAGAGAGGACCGCTACATCACCAATATGGCTCTACGTCAACGCACAACCACTGCACGCCGATTACGTGACAATCTGCGGACTGCGACTGGAACTCGAGTGTCTGATCAAACCATACGCAATCGTCTGAGAGCCAATAATCTACGCTGCCGTCGCCAGGCTGTTCGACCACCACTCCTACCACGTCACAGAACGGCCAGACGTCACCGGTGCACGCTTCATCTGCGGTGGCAACGTGTTCAGTGGGGTCGAGTGATGTTCACTGATGAGTCCAGGTTTAGTCTCCAGTTCAACGACGGTCGGGTTCGTGTCTACAGACGTCCTGGGGAGCGCTTCGCTGACGTTAACGTTAGACAACGCCACCGATTCGGTGGTGGCAGCGTCATGGTGTGGGGCGGCATCTCTATCCACCACAGGACCCCCCTCTATGTGGTGGATGGCAATCTGAATGGAATCCGCTATCTGAATGAGATTATCCGGCCGTTGGTTCTCCCAGGCCTTCAGCAGATTGGCGGCGGGGCAGTTCTGCAGGATGACAATGCCAGACCCCACCGCGCCAGGGTGGTAACGGACTTTCTCAGACAACAAGGTATCGCCAGGATGGATTGGCCAGCATATTCGCCTGACTTGGCCCCAATAGAGCACGCCTGGGACGAATTAGGCAGGAGAGTTCGGGATAACCATGCCCCTCCGGCCAACCTTCATGATCTGGGTCAACTTCTTATGGCAGAGTGGCAGGCCATTCCCCAAGAGTTCTTCAGACGTCTGATCAACAGCATGAGGCAACGATGTGTCGAGTGTATTCGCGCCAGGGGTGGATTCACACACTATTAAACGAATGTTCTAATGTGTAAAATCCATGTTTGACAACCTTCAACTTTGACAGCATGTCATGTGACTTTCTTGTATACAGTGACGTTTATTTGTGGTTTTTTGTAAATATGGAAGAATAAATTAAATTTTTGGTGTAGTTTACATCATCAATCTAATACACTCTGAAACTTATTTGGTTATAAACTTTTGACCCTTAAATTCTTTTGTATGTAGTATTCTGTTTATTACATACACTGATGTATCTTCAAAAAGCACCCCCCCCCCCAAAAAAAAAGCTAAAAAAAAAAGCAAGAAATTTAAACCACTTTCTTAATTAAAATGTGTTTGCTGCGCTTGTGTTTGAAGAGTCAACTTTAACTACGTCATAAGTAGCAACCTATTTCCGGAGTGTTAAGTTCAGTGGAAAATTTGGCTTTAAAATTACAATGGAGACATCAATTAGATGTGTTTAAATATATTGAAACACATTTGAGATATTGTTGTGTGATACTACAAGTACCACACAACAGTTATTAGGCACTAGTCTAGCCGGCGAAATGGCGCTCTTTTCGCCGAAAGTTGGATCAATTCGCCGAGTCTTTAGCCGTTAAACGTTATATATATATATATATATATATATATATATATATATATATATATATATATATATATATATATATATATATAGCAGTTGAAATGTGTAGAGTGCGTCGTTAAATAATTTTTAAAACATTTCTTTAATTCTTCCTTCTTTCTTGTTTTTGACTTTTTTACTAGTATAATATTAAACAGTTTTAGACTGTACATCAACGCATGCCGCGTCGTTTGCAGCTGACCAGTCTTGAAAGCGTCATTCGGTTCTTGGCCGGATTCATCATTTTAATAATGCCAGAGAATGTTACTTACTACTTTGAGATAACTGTTATATAAGAAAAAGAGTTTAACGACACCACTGGAGCACATTGATTAATTAATCATCGGCTAATGGATGTCAAACATTTGGTAATTCTGACTCGTAGTCATCAGAGGAAACCAGCTACATTTTTCCTAATGCAGCAAGGGATCTTTTATATGCACTTTCCCACAGACAGGAAAGCACATACCAAGGCCTTTGACCAGTTATGGTGCATTGGGTTGGAACACAAAAAAACACCAATCAGTTGAATGAATCCACAGAAGTGGTTCGATCCTGTGACGCAGGCACCTCAAGTGAGCGCTCAACCGACTGAGCTAAATCCCGCCCACTATAAGAAAACCGTAAAATCGTACTTAGGCCTATCGTTGATTTTATTCACTGTAGATACGAAAGACTCGCCTGACAAGGAGGACGCAGACTCGCCCAAGGTGAAACAGCGCCGCAGTAGAACGAACTTCACCCTGGAGCAGTTGAACGAGCTGGAACGACTCTTTGACGAGACGCACTACCCTGACGCGTTCATGAGGGAGGAGCTGAGTCAGAGACTGGGGTTATCAGAGGCCAGGGTTCAGGTGGGTGATTTTTTATTAATATACTACGCTTGCATCATGACTTGGGGGGGGGGGGGGGGACGCACTACCCTGACGCCTTCATGGGGGAGGAGCTGAGTCAGAGACTGGGGTTATCAGAGGCCAGGGTCCAGGTGGGTGATTTTTAATTAATATACTACGCTTGCATCATGACTTGGGGGGGGGGGGGGGGGGGGTGAGACGCACTACCCTGACGCCTTCATGAGGGAGGAGCTGAAATCAGAGACTGGGGTTATCAGAGGCCAGGGTTCAGGTGGGTGATTTGTAATTAATATACTACCCTTGCATCATGACTGGGGGGGGGGGGGGTTGTGAGACGCACTACCATGACGCCTTCACGAGGGAGGAGCTGAGTCAGAGACGGGGGTTATCAGAGGCCAGGGTTCAGGTGGGTGATTTTTAATTAATATGCTACCCTTGCATCATGATGGGTGTGTGTGTGCCGAGAGTGTATGTCAGAGTGGGTAATTTTGTTTCCTTAGTGTATTACCAGCCCCTTACATTGTGGGTGAAGGAAGTCATCAGAAACCAGTTACCTGATGGGCTTTTGTTTCTTTATCGGTTTACTACCCTTATATCATGACGTGGGGCGTGTCACTGTAAATAACTACTGTACAATCATTCCTCGTATGCTGTCTTTTGACGGCCTGAATGAACTGAAATAAAGTTTAAAGTTTCAAAATTTCAAAGGCGGAGAGGGTTGTGCGGGAACTTAGAACGTTGGGGGCTATCAGAAGCCAGGGTGGGCCCATTGGGCTGTTTCTCGTTCCAGCCAGTGCACCACGACTGGTATGTCAAAGACCGTGGTATATACTACCCTGTCTGTGGGATGGTGCATATAAAAGAACCCTTGCTGCTAATCGAAAAGAGTAGCCCATGAAGTGGCGACAGCGGGTTTCCCTCTCAATATCTGTGTGGTCCTTAACCATATGTCTGACATCATATAACCGAAAACAAAATGTGTTGAGTGCGTAGATTGTAGGCCCCATGCATATGGTTGAGTTAAAAGAGCTTCCTTTAAATGGAAGCTTCGATAGCTCAGAGCGTATCGTGGTTAGTCTGCCAATTTGCGGGCGAATCGGTGCCACAGGTTCAAGTCCCAGCAACGGCATGGGACAATTTGTGAGGCCAGAAAGGATTTAATTATCCCCTGCGCCAGTGCGTTAATATCTATGTATGTAATAGTCAACCTCGACATACACACAATATATAGATATTCATACATCAATACATACATACATACATACATACATACATACATACATATATATATATATATATATATATATATATATATATATATATATATATATATATATATTACGTATAATATGCCTGTATGTTTTACTAATGATAATGTGATTGTTTAGTCTCTCATAAGGAGAGGCCTCTATATTGTTTATTAAGAATGTTTCTCGTGTACTTTACGCTGTATACATTGGATGAGACTTGAATAAATACCCGTCTGTCTGTGTGTGTCTGTATTTTGGCCCAATTAAGCTTCAAGTACTGTTAGAGATAAACATAAGTGAGACTCTCACGAAACACTCGTGCATAACGTGTCCCGTTGTCAGTGGTCGGGAGACCATGCAAACTGCACGGCTGGCTAACAAAAGCTGGGACAACTGTTACAAGTGTAATGCGCTATCAATAACACGGGCTATCTCCGCACACAGCGTCAAACCAAACACCCGCTCCTCGACCGAAACTACCATGTGGGGAAGCGACCATCACAGAAAGAAAAATAAGAAAGAAAACCTAAATTCAGGGCCGTACCTAGCTTGAAAATAAGTGGGGATGGTGGTACTAAAATGATCAAGGTACATTAATACGGGATCAGTTACAGGTTTTAAAAAGAAAGGTATTTTTTAAACTTAAAATGGCACTTTTTTGTTGTTGTTTTGTTTTTAGGTGGGGTTTTTTTTGGTGGGTGGGTGGGTGGCAACTCCCCCTCCCCCGCCTTGCACACATACCCAGATCCGACCCTGGAATTCCATATTAAACGCTGAGGCAGGCCGGTCATTGTCTCTCAATTACGGCCCATCTGCCTTAAACACACAGCACTTGACAAGCGGGGCTAAAATATGGCGCCCATTGAATGCATTATTCCAGTCAATTGGCAGCGAGAGTTTAACAAGGCCAGCGTGTAATTCTGATTAATCCGGAGGAGTTCTGATTAAGAGCGAATTGCTTTCACTAGCGACCGGGAGTCAAGCGACGACAAGTGATCATTATTGCCTGGCTCTTGGTTCTTGGCGCTCCAGCGCTGCGTCTCTCTGGCTACACAAAAACCCTTCTGCGAACGTTGTTGGTATTTACGTAGAGGTGTGGGAAAGAGAGAGAGTGGCAGACAGACACAGAGAGAGAGAGAGACAGAGAGAGAGAGAGAGAGAGAGAGAGAGAGAGAGAGAGAGAGAGAGAGAGAGAGAGGGGGGGGAGGCGGGGGGTGGGTGGGGGAGAGAGACGTGCAAATAGCTCAGTACAAAGTATTATCTAGGAATGTATGCTGCCACGCATTAAATCAAAAGACCACTTTGAGAACCAGTGAAAACAGTTTGCGAACGTTAATAAAGCGAAAAACGCCTGGCTGAACATAAGCCAAATACCGTACACAATGTACATTTAAACTGTCCTCAATTTATAGCCGTTGAAAGTTAAGTTTGTTTTGTTTAACAACATCACTAGAGCGCATTGGTTAACTGTCGTATGTCTAACATTCTAACACATAGTCGTCCGAAAAAACCTGCTACATGTTTCTATTAGCAGCAGGGTATATTTTATATCCCATAGATAGGAAACACATACCACGGCCTTTGATATACCAGTTGTTGGGCACTGGTTAAAACAAAAACCTGCTACATGTTTCTATTAGCAGCAGGGTATATTTTATATCCCATAGATAGGAAACACATACCACGGCCTTTGATATACCAGTTGTTGGGCACTGGTTAAAACAAAAACCTGCTACATGTTTCTATTAGCAGCAGGGTATATTTTATATCCCATAGATAGGAAACACATACCACGGCCTTTGATATACCAGTTGTTGGGCACTGGTTAAAACAAAAACAGGCGAGTTCGATAGATACATTTTTAATTAATTTTAAGTCAGCTGTTTAAAATTTGTTTAATGATTGGAAGAAAAACTACATAAATAAAATAAAATAAAATAAAATAAAATACACAATTGCTATGTAGTGTACACTGCCGGTTAAAACCAGAACAGGTTGTAATATTATAAAATGTCAACATTATCGGCAGTGGGGATTGATTTGGTTCAACAAAATCTTAAAACAGAGCTGAGACGTCGTTACTCTGTTGATCTACACTTATGGTGCTTATCAACACACTTAGTTTGGCACCCCTTCTCTCTCTCTCTCTCTCTCTTCACCTTCAAAAATTCTCGAAAGTCACGAGATCGGGAAAATCACTAAAACACCTTTTGAGATACCCCCCCCCCCCCCACCACCACCACCACACACACATCATCATCATCATCACCCGATCTCATACAATATTGCCTTTACATAATTGTACAAATGAAACATTTTCATTTTCCGCCGTCACTAAAATACAATTGTCTAAATTTAATGACCGCGTCGGTATTCTGTTTTGATACGAGATCACCGAAATTCATTTCTCGTCAGAGAACTTCTCGCGAGACATACCACCGGTGGCGAGTTCGCACGCGCGCGCAATAATACAACCAATTATACACGTGGTTTAATGATACACTGGACCAGGGGACTGCAGGAATACCAAACTACGTGGAGATTCATTTTCTAAATCTAATAAACAAAACTGATGGCATATCGCCATGTCGCCAGCTATTAGGACCGAATGCATTAGAAACAGACGTGTAAGTAACCTCTAACCCTCAGAGTTATCCCCACTGGAGCGCCGCCTAGGAGAGCGCGCGCCGGTTATGAAATTAACACCTCGTTATTGCGCGCGTGTACAATGCCTCACCCGACGCTTATGAGGAAAAGTGACAAAGGAAAACACACGAAGATGCGACACGCTATGAAGTATGTATGGACGTGTCCCGATCCGCGGGTTCTCGGCAGGGACAAATTGCTCAGATCAACATCAATCTTTTGCTTCTGCTGTGACATCAATTAGAGACGGTTTCGCCATTTTGAGGCTAATTTAATATATTTCTCGACAGCGTCCGGCGGGATGGGGAATTCTTTAAGAATGATGAACAATTATGACTACAGCTTAATGTTGACTCTCACCAGTCGAGGTGGTCGTGACGCCGGTGTGATTGTTTCAGGCAAAGTGCTCCAGACACATTAACAAATCCATATGTAAACTCGTCATATTTCATATGGCGAACTCAGATGTTGTGCCCACGACAGGCGTGCTTGAACATTTTTTTGATGGAAGCATTCTAAAAATTACCCACACCCACATATTTCTGCATCCTGTCTCTGGCGAAGTCAGATGTAGTGCCCACGATAGGCGTTCTTGTCTCTGATGGAAGCATGCTCAAAATTACAAACCTCCACACATATATTTCTGCACCCTGTCTTTAACAAAAAAGAATGAATGAAAGAATTTTTAACGACACCCCAGCACGAAAAATACATCGGCTATTGGGTGTCAAACTATGGTAAATGTAAACACAATGTGATGATCATCATCAATATACAAATTCAACAGTTAAATAAAAACACAGTGTAAAGGACTGTGTAAAAATACAAATATCACAGATAGATATAATTAAAATTTAGAATAAAATTTGGTATCACGTAAAAATTGTAAAATAAGTTCTGGATGGAATCGAAAGGATTCCATCACAGTTCGTGGTCCAAATATATATTTTCGAATTTCTTTCAGATGGGTACACTCCACCAAAATGTGGCGTACAGTCAGAGTACACTGACAGCGATCACACTGAGGTGGAGGATCCTTCTTCAAAATAAATGAATGGGTCAAATAAGTATGACCGATGCGGGCACGACACGACTACCTCATCCTTCCTGCACTGTCTATAGGAGGACTGCCACGCTCCCAAGACCGGCTTGATAGCATGAAGCTTGTTCGCAACCGCACCGTCCCAATCATGTTGCCAAGTCGAAAAGAGCAGACTTGGCAGCAGAATCTGCCTTTTCATTACTCCTGATGCCAACATGGCTGGGTACCCAACAAAATACAATGTCTTTATTGGCAACAGATAAAAAGACACTCTTTCGTATTACCATCCCAATTAAGGGATGGTCCAGCTTCATATCCTGTCTTTAACAGAACTCTCTGGCGAAGTCGGGCGGTTGTGCCCACTACAGGCGTGCTTGAACAGTTCTCTGATGGAAGCATGCCAAACATTACCCACATTACACACATATTTCTGCACCCTGTCTTTAACAGAACTCTGGCGAAGTCAGAGGTTGTGCCCACTACAGGCGTGCTTGAAAAGTTCTCTGATGGAAACATGCCAAACATTACCCACACTACACACATATTTCTGCACCCTGTCTTTAACAACTCTCTGGCGAAGTCAGAGGTTGTGCCCACGACAAGCATGCTTGAACAGTTCTCTAATAGAAGCATGCCACAAATTATCCACACCCACACACATATTTCTGCAATGACAAATCGGTCTCGATGGTGTAATGGTTAAGTCATCGGACTGGTAGGTACTGAGTTCGCCTCCCAGTACCGGCTCCCACCCAGAGCGATGTTAATGACTTCAAATGTAGGTGTCATCTCACTAAACCGACTTCTCATTAACTGATAATAACTGACGACTAATCCACTGTCCTGGACAAAAAGTCCAGATAGCTGAGGTGTGTGCCCAAAGCAGATTGCCTGAACCGTAACTGGATATAAGCACGAAAATAGCTATAGGTGATTGAATACAAAGAAGGTGCTCAACGCTGGACATCTCTTAACCTGAAGGATGTTGGCAATGAAAAATGTTTGGAATTTGCAAAGAATTGTTGTGGGTAGAACTCTCTGGCGAAGTCAAGATGCTGTGCCCATGATAGGCGTGCTTGTACGGTGTTCTTATGTAAGCACGCCAAAGTTTTGCCATATCCATACTATACAAAGAATGTTTTTTGTTCTGTTCAGGACCAGACCACTGGCTATCCAGAGGCCGTGCCCGGGATGGACATGCCCGAAACCGTAGTGGTATAAGGGTACTCTCTCTCTCTCTCTCTCTCTCTCTCTCTCTCTCTCTCTCTCTCTCTCTCTCTCTCTCTCTCTCTCTCTCTCTCTCTCTCTCTCTCTCTCTCTCTCTCTCTCTCTCTCTCTCTCTCTGTGTGTGTGTGTGTGTGTGGGTACAGACTCTATGTCATCTAGTGGGTACTCACATGGTCTGATACATCTGGCGTCCAGTGAGTTTGCGATGTGGCCAACTTGGTCACAAGCGGGGGAGAGACGTAGCCCAGCGGTAAAGCGCTCGCTTGATGCGCCGTCGGTTTGGGATCAATTCCCTTCGGTGGGCTCATTGGGCTATTTCTGGCTCCAGCCAGTGCACCACGACTTGTACATCAAAGGCCGTGGTATGTGCTATCCTGTCTATGGAATGGTGCATATTAAAGATCCCTTGCTGCTAATCAAAAAGAGTAGCCCGTGAAGTGGCGACAGCGGGTTTCCTCCCTCAATATCTGTATGATTCTTAAGCATATGCCTGACGCCATATAACCGTAAATAAAATATGTTGACGGGACATTCCTGAGTTTGCTGCACCTTTACGATGTCATCGATTAACAAAGACTTTTTAACGATTGTAATTACATATAAAATATATTTTTCTGCATAAAATATTAGTGGCTGTATATTAAACGTGTATCTGATCGTTCTAATATTTGTACTAGGTTAAATCTCATTTTCTTTGCAAATTTTTTTTTTTTCGTACGTACGAAATTATTTGAAGACAAAATCCAGTTTGGACTTCTTACAAATATTAAGACGACCAGAAATACATTGAATATACAGACACTGATATTCTAAACCAGAAAATATATTTAATATGTAGGTTTGATCGTAGAAATATTTTATTAGTCGGATACATCTTA
Source organism: Gigantopelta aegis (assembly GCF_016097555.1). NCBI lineage: Eukaryota > Metazoa > Mollusca > Gastropoda > Neomphalida > Peltospiridae > Gigantopelta > Gigantopelta aegis. The sequence goes on from NC_054699.1 coordinate 2,799,173, forward strand.
CAATGCAGCAAACTCAGGAATGTCCCTTTGAATGCGTCGTTAAATAAACCAACCAGTCAAATCATTCGCGAATACTCGCTTTTCTGAACACGTCATCAGTAATTTGATTTAAAATATTTCGTCAAACTTCGGCATTTACTGTCAGACCATTTCGCCCGTATTCGGTTTATTCCGGATTTTTTTTTTTTTTTAAGACTACTAGTTCAAATTAATCAATTTTCGAATGACAGTAGATGGTCCAACAGACTCACAAATTGGAATTACTGGATGCGATTCCCTACTGACAAACTAAAATGTAAAGTAAATCACTTCTACTAAACACATTAGCACGATTGACAATACCAAAGAAAAGTCCTTTCGAACGAACAGACAGACGGACAAAATAATTTAGTGGTATACACATTATTTTGTTATAAAATCTTATTTTAAATAACCACTCTCAGTAACATAGTGGTTAAAGCACATTTCACATTCTGGCTCACTCCTAGACATTACTTTTAATGACTCGGGCAGGACGTAGTCCAGGGGTAAAACGCTCGCTTGATGCGCGGTCGATCTGGGATCGATCCCCGTCGGTGGGCCCATTGGGATATTTCTCGTCCCAGCCAGTGCACCACAACTGGTACATCAAAGGCCGTAGTATGTGCTACCCTTTCTGCGGGATGGTGTATATAAAAGATCCCTTGCTACTAATGGAAAAAAGATAGCGGATTTCCTATATGTAAAAACAATTCAATAGCCGATGATTAATAAATCAATGTGCTCTAGTGGTGTCGTTAAACAAAACAAACTTTAACTTTAACTACTTCTTTCTCCACTAACAACTAATCACCGACTCCTGTTCTGGACACACCGCCCATATAGATAAGGCATATATGTACCCATGGCAACAAGGCTCTCGTGGGCAAAACTCTCTGGCGAAGTCAGAGGTTGTGCCCACAACAAGTGTGCTTGTACATGTTTCCGATGTAAACAAACCAAACATTAGCCATACACATACCCAATGCATGAACTCTAATTGGATACAAGTTAAAGTTTGTGTTGATTAACGATACCACTAGAGCACATTGGTGTATTAATCATCGGCTATTGGAAAGGAAATGTTTTATTTAATGACGCACTTTATTTACGGTTATATGACATCAGTCATCGGCTATTGGATGTGAAACATTTAGTAGTTTTGACATATTGTCTTAGAGAGGAAACATGCTACATTTTCCCATTAGATCCTAGGGCTTTACGTGCACATTCACAGCAAGCTGTTGTAGCGCACGCCTGCCTTGGGCGCAGGTGCTGGCCTCGGTCGGCTCCTCCGTCCTGGACAGGAAAAGGGTTGAGGTGGGTAGGAGAGAGGGCAAACTTTTTCATTAGCAGCAAGGGATCTTTTATATGCACTATCCCACAGACAGCACTGGCTGGAACGAGAAAGAGCCGAATCGGCCCTAATTGGATACAAATAGCAAAACCAAGTGAATATGAAATATTGTAGTTACATCGTTTAACCGAAATACCAAAAGAAAGCACTGTGCCGGCATTACCACATCAAGAGCTAAAAAAGATTCCAATAGAAAACTTTTCTCTTAGTGATTTAGATTTGAATTATGGAGATCATGTTTCGGACAGATGTGTCCAATTCAACAAACCGCGGACCAGCGAGATTTTCACTGGCTTGAGTCGTGTTGCTATGAATACTGAACCGGTCATTTGCACAGCTTTTAAAAATAAAAAATAAAGTTGGTGAGTTGGTTGATCATTTATTGGTAATTAAGACTTTCAAATTGTATTCAACTGGCAAAAAATACGAGCTATGGCATTCAGTTGTTAGCACAGACTTACGGGCTCCCATTTTTGTTGGGGGGGGGGGGGGGGGGGGGGGCAGGCTGGTTGCTGCCCGAAGTAAACGAAAATGCCTGAATCTAGATAACAACGGGTTTTTTCATATTAGCATTTCTGCCAAACGGTTATATAGAGTTGCAAACGAACCACTACGCATTGTTACATTAATTACAACTAATTTCGCGGGTATAATGGTGGAAATGCATGTAAAAAGACTTCACGCTAGTAGTACAATTTGGCCGAATATCTCTGTAATTTTTGCCCGAATTTGAGGATTTGATCCATCACTAGGGGCCACCCTGAAAAAATCCGGAAAACATTATAGAACCTTGAAGAACATTCTTTTCCTAAATCGACATTCCTGAGTTTGCTACAATTTTTAAGATGTTATCAACTAACAGAGATTTCTTAACGATTGTAATTACGTATCAAATATATTTTTCTGCATAGAATATTAGTGGCTATTTATTAAACGTGTTTCTGATCGTTCTAATATTTGTACTAGGTTAAAGTTCATTTCATTTCCTAAAATATTATTTTTCGTACGTACAAAATTATTTGAAGACAAAATCCAGTTTGGGCTTCTTACGAATATTAAGACGACTGGAAACACATTAAATATACAGACACTGATATTCTAAACATGAAAATATATTTAATATGTAAGTTTAATCGTAGAAATATTTTATTAGTCGAAAACATCTTACAATGCAGCAAACTCAGGAATGTCCCTTTAACCGTTCAAAGAGTTTTAGACTATTAACTACTCAGTTGCCCCCCCCCCCCCCCCCCCCCCCGACAAAAAAATCCTAGCTACGGCCCTGCCGCTGCCACCAAGTCTCGTGCGCTTATATTGTTGGACATTGTTTATATTTTATTTGTATCTGGCAAAAACTACAAACTATATTGGATGTACGAACATGTACTCGCTGTTAATGTGTGACCATGTCCAAGACGGAAGGAAGGAATCTTTTATTTAACGACGCACACACGCAACACATTTTAATTACGGTTATATGGCATCGGACAGATGGTTAATGACTAAACAGATACATTTTCTCGTTCCAGCCAGTGCACCACGACTGGTATATGAAATGCCGTGGTATATGCTATCCTATCTGTAGGATGGTGCATATAAAACATTCCTTGCTACTAATGGAAAAATGTAGCGGCTTTCCTCTCTAAGACTGTATGTCAAAACTGCCAAATGTTTGACATCCAATTGCCGATTATTAATAAATCAATGTGCTCTAGTGGTGTCGTTAGACAAAACAAACTTTAAACAAATAAATAAAAAAGAGGAAACCCGCTAATACCATGCAATGGACGAGAGGATATGTATTGCGCCAGCAGTAGGTCACAGATCACAGTTATCTTCCCATTTGGTGGTCCGGAAATTTGTCCGCGCATGTAGTCTGCTGTTTGACTGTGATTATTTCATGGCAGACAGCTTTGACGTGGCTACTATTTGACTGACGTTGACAGAGGAGAGCATGTAGTTTGTAAACATGTGTAACTTGTTGACATTGAAGACTTGTTTGTGGTAATTCTGGCCCATGCAAAAGTAGAGTTTTTTGTGTAAAATGGATGTACTCCTGCCAGGTTTAGTGAGTGTGTTTGTTTAAACCAATATGCTGAGATAAATAGCTGGACAACAGGGGCTGTCCTTTTTAGGGTATGTTTCCCCAAGGCAAGCAAAGGTACATACAAAAATCCATGGGCCTGCTGATATTAATAAAATAAAATAAAATTATAGCCACTAAGGCTATATCGAAGCATATAGCATAATTGATTGTGGTCTGAGGCCAGTACTCTTATACTGCTTATTAAACGTAGCATGGTTGAATAGTATGTCAACTAGTGTTGGGAATCGGTTGGGATTTCATCACCGATCATCGGTTATAATCGGTTGGCACCAACCGATCATCTTTCGATTACACAGTCGGTTAAAATTACATGAACATAAGAAGGATTTAAATTATAAGCATCGTACACCTATATGTATTGTTGTGTTCACCGGTTAGACCTTACAAATGGCTAGTTTTACCCTTGACAACTATTTAATATATTTGTTCTTCATATACATGTATACATGAAAACAAGTAACAACCCCAATATATGTATATCAATTCTATCATCTGAACTGGAAGCACATTTACAGTTAACATTATCCTGCAGGGCCAAACAGATCAATTGTTTGTTTTATTATAATCGATAATTGAAACATCTCTAATGCCATCTGCTTCAGGTAACGAGTGAAATGCGTTTTGTGTCTTGGGTGCGAGAACCATCACATCTACTAAGGTTCAAGGTTAAAGCATGTTGTATTCAACGACATCACTGGAGCACATTAATTTACTCATCGGGTACTGTATGTCAAACATTTGGTAATTTAGACACACAGTTTTTAGTGGAAACCCGCTACATTAATGCAACAGCAACATTTCTTTCGTATTCCTTTTCCTTTAGACACCGCCAAGGTAATGTCTTGTTAAAGGGACATATCCTAGTTTTTAAACACTACAGCATATTGTTTTCACTATTAGAGCCGTTAATGATCACTGAAATCAAACATTACTTATAATTTATTGTTTAGATTATCCATTTTCATATAACCGAAGTGTTTCTGGTCATCCTGGTGTTTCCAATATCACAAAATGCATTTGTCATATTTTTAAAAACGCACGTGCGTCTGAGAAGAAGCGGTTATTGATTCGAGTTCTAGTCTATTTTTAAGGATATTTTCCAGTTTTAACGTCACAGATTCTTGTTTTACTCTGTTGTAATTTTGTCCAAGTGTGTTACAGGTTTGTAGATTAACTAAACGTAGTGTCCATTTTTACGACTTGAAATTAGGGTCTGCACCTTTAACGGGCTTGGTCGTGTAATGTTTTAGCCAGTAGGTGCTGGGTTCACACCCTGGTACCAGCCAACTTCAACTCAGGGTGAGTTTCAACTGACCGGTGGAGAGGGGTAAAACCAAATGCTGCGCCGACTCCTCTGCCACTGAAACCAAACGAAATATATTGCTGGTCTGGTGCTTATGAAACTTTTAGAGTCTAGACTCGAGACTCTAATAGAGTCTGAGGCAGTAACGTCATGGCAACGCCATACAAATTGTATGCATGTGATGTCATTAGAGATTGAGTCTGGACTCTAAACGTTTTATAAGCACGGGCCCAGGTCTCTGGTCAGCGTGGGCGTCGATTTACGCCGCCTCAAATAATAACATTGTGAGGCACCACGACGTTTTGGATCCAAATGAGGTCATTATGGGACAAAGTTGACAAGTTGCCTTGTCTATATGAAAAATGTGAAGGAAAGCATTTGGGGTACCAAGGCAAATGAGGACATAAAAATATAAACCCACTTTTTCTGTCCAGTTCATTCTTTAAAAAACAAAAAGGAACAAACAAACAAACAAACAAAACATACAAACAATAAAAAACAAAACCCAAACAAACAAACAAACGAACAATAAAGGCATCGACAAATAAATTTAGGAACTTTGGTCTAACATGGGAAACTATGAAGACCATGAATATTATTTTGGCCTAATAACCATTAATCCTTATACTTGACATGCACCCAAACAGCTCAGGACAACGTGCTTGAACTTTATTTGGAAATAAAGACTAAAATCCAGTTAAAAACGGAAACAGATTCTGAACATGGAACAATTGTCACCAACAAAGTCCTTCAGTCTTATTGACGCCATTTCTCATTACCAATAGTATTCCATTGTGTTCGTGTGCACAACTGGAATTTGAGCGCATAGAAGACGAAGAATTTGTCTTTAAAATGTAATTACATAACCCTTTATCAGACACAACTTTTTACCTAAATAACTGTTGATGTGTAACACGACAGTTATTCCTGCAGAATTTAATGAAAGATCTTCGTAGCAGAATTTTGTGCAAATATCATTTACATTAATTTAGTGGAGCAGTCGACTTTTGAAAAGAACTCTTCGGAAAACGTGGAGAAATAAAAGGAAATGTAATTACGACTTTTGACGAAATCTTTGCGCCACTTATCGGCATTATGTCAACGTTACCGTATAGAAGCTGCTCGTGCGGCTTCCTAAAAGGATGGGCGGTCGGGGCTCGGTTTGCATGCGCCCTCTGGTGGATGGTCGTCATGGTTTCACGTGACCGACACAATGGCGGGAAACTCGGCCCGGATCGTCTGACGAGGTGATGTGATTTTGTTAGAAACAAGCAGATCTTGTTGGAGATTTGTAGAATTTCAGACTTTTGAACTTACAACGTTTGGCTTATGGCCGCAATTATCCAAATTGGCGTCTTTGCCGTCCAATCTCGTTGTGTTTCTGTCGCAATTACCAAGTAAACAGCCGTCTTAAGAGGAATTTTTCCTATCGCGGGCACAGGCGCGTCGCTACCATCGATTTCCAACGAGCAGGCACCTGTTGGAGTTAAATTCTTTAATTTTAACTTTGGGCATTAATAGTTTATAACCGTAAATAAAATGTGTTGAGTACGTCGTTAAATAAAACATTTCCTTTCCTTTCCTAATAGTTTATCAGTTATACATTTTAAAAGTGTTCATCTGATTTTAGCTTTTTGTCATCAAATAATGTTCACAGACTTAACTGAAATTTATTTCAAATTCTGAAGAAAAAAACCCCTATCTTTATTTAACTGTGGTATTGAGTTTTCAGCATTTTAAAGATAATTTTATTATTTATTTTTAAATGGGTGAAGCGGGAAATAACTAAATGAGTTTATAAAATAAAATAAAACTATTTTAATCAGGAGCTGGATCATACGATCAACCTCACATCAGGCGTGTGATCCACAGTGGAGGAATTCGCAGCTCCGAACAAACCTTTCAGTATTATTCCCAGGATTGTCCATTCGTTCGTTCATTCATTCAGTTATTCCAATATTCGTTCGCTCATTAATTAATGTATTATTTGGTTTGTTGGTTCATTCTTTCGTGTATTTATCCCCCCCCCCCCCCCCGCCCCCATTCATTCACTCTCTATTTGGCATTTGCTGCCTTTATTCATTGACATACATTAAAAAGATATTTGTAATAATTTATTTCAGTCTTTATTATTTGATTTCAACTTGATTTTAGTGATTATATATCTAGATTATGGCGTCATTATGGCGTGCGCTGTAGTGACGTGACAGCCTACGATGGTTTTACGATTTCCTAGCTCTAAAATAGCTTCGAAAATATGGGTCCAGGCCTGGAGCTTATAACGCTTTTAGAGTCCAGACTCGAGACTCTGATAGAGTCTGAGACAGTAATGTCATGACAACGCCATACCAATTGTATGTGTGTGACGTCATTAGAGATGGAGTCTAGACTTGAGACTCTGATAGAGTCTGAGACACTAATGTCATGACAACGCCATACAAATTGTATGTGTGTGACGTCATTAGAGATTGAGTCTAGACTCGAGACTCTAATAGAGTCTGAGACAGTAATGTCATGACAACGCCATACCAATTGTATGTGTGTGACGTCATTAGAGATGGAGTCTAGACTCGAGACTCTGATAGAGTCTGAGACACTAATGTCATGACAACGCCATACAAATTGTATGTGTGTGACGACATTAGAGATTGAGTCTAGACTCGAGACTCTAATAGAGTCTGAGACAGGAATGTCATGACTACGCCATACAAATTGTATGTGTGTGACGTCATTAGAGATGGAGTCTAGACTCAAGACTCTGATAGAGTCTGAGACACTAATGTCATGACAACGCCATACAAATTGTATGCGTGTGACGTCATTAGAGATGGAGTCTGGACTCTTAAAAGTTTTATAAGCACGGGACCCTCGTCGTCCTATTGTTCGTAGAAACCCAAACTGGATTGTGCATCCCGATAATATTGTACGTTCGATAAGTTTTATATTAGGAAATAAATGCTCTTTTAACTACGATCTACATACAGTGGGATGACCAAAAACGCATAGAATAAACAGATACTGTCTGTCTGTACGTCCACGTCCCGCCCCCGCACAGGTTAGGCCTAGGAGCTAATAGTTAATGAGAGAAGTCAGTGTGAAAGTAAGGCGTACAAGTATCAGACCCCAATTTCTGCCCGTGAACAAGGACACACAGTATGGTTCATCTACAGTGAATAAAATATCTGTGAGGTTGAAACGGGAAAATACACACACACACACACACACACACACACACACACACAAAATATATACAGAGAGAGAGAGACAGAGACAGAGTCTCCGTTACCGTTACTTTTCAGAGGTACGTGCGTTTTCAGAATTACGGAAAATATATTTAGCAGTATTGCAAACACCAGGATGATCATATTCAATTTCATCTTCAACTTATTTACGTGCTTATGTCCAATTAAGGTTCAAGGACGCTGTCATGGGCACACATCTCAACTATCTGGGCTGTCTGTCCAGGACAGGGTTGGTTGTTAGTGGTTAGTGACAAAGAAGAGGGTGTAGTGGTCTTACATCTACTCGCTCTGAGTGGGAGCCGGTACCGGGCTGCGAACCCTATACCTACCAGCCTTATGTCCGATGGCTTTACCACGACACCACCGAGGCCGGTAGGATGATCATAAACAGTCAGATGTCGGAAATGGACAATCTAAACAATAAAATGTAAGATATATTTGACTTCAATTATCAAAAACAGCATTAATTTTGAAAAAAAATAACCGGTAGTGTTAAAACTATGTTCTGTTTTGTCACTTTAATACCTGAATCTGTATGGCAGTCCTTACCGGGATGCGAACCCAGAACCGCCCACGCCTTAAGGCCGATAGTTTAACCACTGCATGCACCGCCAAGACCGGTCGACTCTGTTATTAACTCGATTGGTAATTAAAGACGTTCACTGTCACCATGTTCGTCTCCTTGTTTGATGTCAGGATTTTTAAACAGATGTTAACACGCACACGTAACATTGTCTCACAAAGATGGAACTAAAGTGAAATTAAATAAATATAGCATAAATTCTCATCATCACCTTTATCGACGTAATTGCTGATCCCAGAATCATAGACGTCGGGCGATTTCCGACCTGGGATGCGCGATAATTGAGAAATTACATTCACAACGCTCTAAATTGCCCCCAACATCGCGCCACAACGCTAGTACGGGCAGCACTGCTCGCCTGGGGACAACCATTGCTTAATTTCGAGATCTGATTATGCCGAAATGTCTCAAAACTTTTCTTATTCTTATCAAATTCGTCTGTGTCGCCGGCACCAGAGGGCGTTTTCCTGAGGGGCAATCTGTGACTGTCCCTAAATTGTCTAAATAAAGACAGACAATGCGCAATTTGATGCGCGAGGGGTTTGCCGTGAATCAACACGGACCGCTCTCGATTCATTTGACACTTTCGCCCATTTCGCTGGATATTGACGAAGTGGAAGGTGTTGAAAATTTGCCGTGAAATGGGGTAACTTAATAAAGGGAATGAAGTTTGAGAAGTTTTAAGGATTGGGTACACAAAGAAATGAGAAAGAAAAACGGAGGCTAATTTGATCAGAAGCAGTAACGTGATGAAGAAAACATGAAAATTGGGTTAGTCAAGAAGCATTGTGTTTCCAAGAGGCTCACAGCTTAAAGATAAAAACCACTCTCTCTCTCTTCTCGAGCGGACGAGAGGGAAACAGAGCTTGTTTTTGGCGACACCTCTCACACTTAGAACAGCTACAGACTGACCTCCAGATTCTGCCCTGGACTCTCACACTTGGAACAGCTACAACTTGACCTCCAGATTCTGTCCATGGCCCCGTTCCACGAAGCGATCTTAGCCCTAAGATCAACTTAAGTGCACAGGGTAGCTATGCGATTAAGGTAATCTTAGAGCTAAGATCGCTTTGTGGAACGGGGCCCTGGACTCTGACACTTAGAACAGCTATAACTTGACCTCCAGATTCTGTCCTGGACTCTCACACTTAGAACAACTACAACTTGACCTCCAGATTCTGTCCTGGACTCGTACTGGCATAGCCAGAGGTTGGGCCCATGGTGGACGTGCCTGAAACCTTTGGGGTATAGGGGCACGTTAATAGAAGTCCGAGTCCTCCGGATTCTGCCTTGGACAGATGTTTCTGCACAGTTATTTACACTGTGTTTTAATTTAACTGTTAAATTTTTATATTGATGTGGTTCATCATTTAATGTTTACATTTACCATTGTTTGACACTCCAATAGCCGATGTATTTTTCATGCTGGGGTGTCGTTAAATATCTGTTCTATTCTATCGAACGGGGATTCTTGCGCAAACCATGCTGAAGGGATGCCCACGAGCGTGCAGGCTCCCATTTTTGTAAGGGGGGGGGGGGGGGGGGGGGGGGTTGCTTTTTGCTCGAATTAAACGAAAATGCCTGAATCTGGATTAAAAGATTTATTCATATTAGCATTACTGCCAAACAGCTGTATATAATAGGGTTGTACATAAATAGCTACGCATTTTCACATGGATTACAATTAATTTTGCGGGTAGAATGATGATAATACATAGTAAAAAGGTCTCAGATTAGCACATTTCCCCAGAATATCTCTATCGTTTTAAACCGAATTTAAGGATATGCTTCAGCACTAGGGGGGAGTTGCCACGCCCCTGCCCCCCCCCCCCCCCCCGTTTCGTATGCTTATGGTGATGCCTACGTTCAGCTTGCCGTGTTTAGCTAAACATGCAAATCTAACGACAAAACTGTAATATATGATCAAGGCCATGTCTCTGCACAATGAATAGTCGAATGGGTATTTGACAAAATAGTGGTTGATTCAAGACTTAGATTTAGAATACCAGTGTCTGTTAATTCAATGTGTTTGCGGTCGTCTGTAACCGTCAACTTTCATTTTACTTCGTATATATTTTTTCATACGTACGATTTTTTAAAGATTAAATACGGTTTGAGCTCCTACAAGTTCAAGTTATTTATTACTTTAAGTTTTTACAACTTATCAGCATAATACAATGTACAACAAAATAATAAATATATACAGGATATGTACAGGATTATGGTGGAGAGTTATTTAAATAATAATAATAATAATAATAAATTAATTAATGTTCTATTGACTTATATTATTTAATACATATAAGTCATTATTAAATATACTGAGAGATACAAGTATAATTGGTTTAATATACATGTAATCGAATAGTACTATACTGAATGAATAGAAGTAATGTTAATATTAAACAATTTGCTCCAATAGCTGATTTCTTACGGCATTTGCTCTAAATAAATATTTTCCGAGATTATTTAGCATTGTCAGACGTTAATAACCGGGTAAGTTTGAAAAAGCTTGGACGTCTATGGTAATATGTTTTAATAAATTCCATTCTAAAATCATTATATCGTGGACACTGGAGGATAAAATGATACTCGTCTTCTATTTCATTTTGTCACATAGTGTACATTTTCTCTATGATCTTTCAATATTTCTATACCTGCCAAAATCTATATTTAATTTATGTGCACATATTCTGATTTTAGTTATTTCTTTTAAATGACGAACGTCCACAATGGTTTTCTAAGATAATCTTGTATTATGAAATTATTTAACAAGTGTTTGTATAGACTTCCCTTTGGAGTTATCATTATTCTACTGTAACATTGTTGCTTGAATATGTCAGGTATCCTTTCTCTAATGACATTGTAAACATTGTTATCAACATGTGCTAAGTTCCATATATAATGTAAACCTAGTTCGTTTAGTTCCTGTTTGACATTCATTAACCAGTCATCTTCATACTGAACCATTTCCTCATATATAGCTCTTAATATACTGTTATTAGTGTTACGCAGCTTTATCCAATATTTAAAAATCCGTAATTTTCCTATAATTTGCATTGGCAATTGTCCTAAATCATTACAAGATATTTTGTGTACCCCTGATAGTCTTATACAGAACTGTATATGAATTTTGTTCAATATCTTTGCTAGGATAAAAAACCCGCGCTTCAGAACTAACACCAAACACACCTTGATAATAGAGACACAGTCACTGATACTCTAAACAATAAAACATTCTTTCTATGTAATTCTAGTCAACAAAAAACGCTCTGTTAGTCGTGAACATGTTACAGTGGCAGACAACTCTGGATAGTCCCTTTAATTTACCTTTTGATTAAACTGTCAAAATCTGTCCTGCATAGGCGTTGTAAGATGATAGTTATTGGTGGGAAGGGGAGTTCTATATTAATCTTATTTTCAACGGGGGATGGGGGTACCATTATCTTCAGAGTGCCCCCTGCCACCTCCCCGCTTCCGACCCTTGTCTTGTCGCTCATTTTATTTCTTATATATTTATTATTTTATTCGTTCGCTTATTCGTTGGATTCATTCGTTATGTTTATCGATTCCATTTATTAATTAATTCATGTATTTATTTATTAATTCATCATTCATCAATCCATTTATTCATTGATTCGTTTTCACTTATTTATTTGTTTGGTCGTTCACTGATTGATTTGTCTGGTCGTTCACTGATTGATTGATTTATTCATAGTTTAGCTATTTTGGGCGTGCGTTCAGGGGGGAGGTTGCACAGGTCAAAACCCACTCCGCGCCTGCTCAAAAAATGTTTTGGATTTGTTATAAATTATGTATACCCGCCACGATCTAGTCGACACCCCCACCCCACCCCACCCCACCCCACCCCACCCCACCCCCATCCGCTCTCCCTGCAAAAAAAATAAAATAATAAAAATAAATAAAAACCCCACCTTCCAGCGCACACGCCTGTATTTGAACGCCTTTGTTAACTGGGTTACAATGACGAAGGCTAGCTGTCCATCCAATCATAATCGTGGATGCTTTGTTTTGTAACCATTAATTATTGATACTTAACGCCATGTTGAATGCAGGGCTAATGTTTCAGGTTAAACTGTAAAATTTTCCTCTATTGTTTTTAGGTTTGGTTTCAAAATAGACGTTCACGAAGTGTAGAAAACACGAGAAAATTATTGATACGTAACGCCATGTTGAATGCAGGGCTAATGTTTCAGGTTATATATCACAATGTAATATTTTCCTCTATTGTTTTTAGGTTTGGTTTCAAAACAGACGTGCGAAGTGTAGAAAACACGAGAGTCAAATGCAGAAAGGTAGGCCGATCGGTTAATTCCGGAAACTATTGCATGGGCAGTTGGTGTGGTGGTGAGGGAGGGGTGTAAAACATTTCAACACCCTTACCCATAAAATCAAATACAATAATTTGGAATTGTAACCATTAAAAACATTTTGTTTCATACCGAATGAATGAATGAATGAATGAAATAAAGAAAGAAAGAAAGAAAGAAAGAAAGAATAAATGAATGAATGAATGAATGCTTAACGACACCCCAGCACAAAGAGCACGTAGAATACTGGCGTCAAAGAAATGTAAGTACAAAAATGAAGTTATTATCAAATCAATGTAAACATTTTTTAAAAGTTAATTTAAAAAACAGTGTAACGAGCTGTGGAAAAAGCTAAATATCACCGGTAAATACATGTTAGTACTAGTTGAGGATGGAATGGATGTGATTCTATCTCATTTCTCCTAGTAAATTTGTATTCTCCACAGTCCGAAAGCTCATTGGCTACAGATGATATGTGCAACACATTTATTTAAAACTATTTTACCTACAACCCATTTTGCCCACAACTCATTTAATCTACAACTTATTTTACCTACAACCCATTTTACCTAACTTTCATTTTACCTACAACCCATTTTACCTGCAACACATTTTACCTGCAACCCATTTTACCTACAACACATTTTACCTACAACACATTTTACCTGCAACACATTTTACCTACAACCCATTTTGCCTACAACTCATTTAATCTACAACTCATTTTACCTACAACCCATTTTACCTAACTTTCATTTTACCTACAACCCATTTTACCTACAACCCATTTTACCTGCAACCCATTTTGCCTACAACTCATTTTATCTACAACTCGTTTTACCTAAAACTCATTTTACCTACAACCCACTTTACCCGACTTTCATTTTACCTACAACCCATTTTACCTAGAACTCATTTTACTTAAAACCCATTTTACTTACGACTCGTTTTATTTACGATTTATGTTACAACCCATTTATCAACACACGTTTTTACCCACTAACCCAAACTTAAAATAGACTGCGTTTTCGTTGATTTAAAGACAATGAACAATGAATAACAAGCCAAGTTAAAACAACAACTAGTTGAATTTCGAAAAGAGTGTCTTGGTCACACTACATCATGGTAACTCTAATATTAAATGCAGAACCACGAGATAAAACTGAGGTGTTCTCGGTTTGAAAACAATGTGCAATCATGAATGGCAAGCCTTTGGAAGACATTGCCCCCCTCCCCACACTCGAAGACGAGTGGGTTTTTTGTCCAAGTGTATAAATAAAGGTAAAACTATGGCTTGCATACCCCACCATAGAGGCTGTGCCCATGTCCCCTCCCCCACCCAACTCCAGATATCGTTCCTGACTGCAAAACCAAACGATACAACGCAATGCTCTGGTTTGAAAACAATGTGCAGTGAATGGCAACCCAAGTCAAAAACGATAATTAAATAAATTTGGACGGCAATGTCTTGGTCAACAGACTGGCATGGAAAAACGGAATGGAACTCTTCCTGATATTGTTCGATATTTCCCAGAACAGTATCAACGGCAGATGATTTCGCCATTCACACCACCAGGAAATTTGTACTCGCTGTTTAATCTACATCCCCGTTTGAAATCCATCAGTCGGTGAAAAGATGAAATTGAACGACAAACATAGAGCAAATTGTGGAAATTAACTTAGCGCCGGGGGAGAGTAAAGTTTGACGAAGTATCGGGTTGGCGGTGATGACGTCGTGTCAGACGGAATATTCAATAACGTCGTCACGCCTCGGATAGAGCGATCATTGAAAGACTTGAGTTAATTATGTAGTCGGTACTCCCGTGTATTGAAGAATATTCTATTCGTTTTTATTCTTAATATATATATTTTTACACATCATTCCTTGACATGAAAATCGTATTCAAAAATAAAACATGAAATAGCCTCTGTTTAAATAATAGCCGATGTATTTTTCGTGCTGGGGTGTTGTTAAACATCTATTCTATTTAAATAAATAAATAAATAAATAAATAAATATCGTAATGTTCTCGGTAGCTGAAAATTATAGGAGGGCGACTGGAGTCATCCCCTCCAAACAAAATGTGGTTTATTGTTATGATAACAATAAATTAATTATTATACACGTATAATAAAATTAAGATAAAATATTTCATAATTATGTCACATAGGAGTATCTGACCACTTTTGGTATATTGTGCACGTTTTCATTATTCTAAACTGTACTATATGAATACTTTAAACGTAGCTGTAGCAGTCCTATAGAATATTGTATTCTTTCCATACGTAGCTGTAGCAGTCTTGTAGAATATTGTATTCTTTTCATACTTCTGCTATGAATATTGTATGCGTACGTTTTCCTGCAGAATATTATATTTTATATAAATTCGAGCATATGAATACTTAACATGTTGAAGTGGCAGTCCTCCAATATAATAGTGTATGTTTCATACTTCTGTTACATGAACGTTTAGACGTAGAAGTGACAGTCCAACAGAATACTGTACTCTTTCGTAATTTTACCACATGGATATTTTGGACGTAGGAGTGGCAGTCTTCCTATAGAATATTGTCTTTTTCCATAATTCTACTGCATAAATACTTTAGACATAGTACAGTCTTCTTATAGAATATTCTACTTTTTATTATTCAAATACAAAAAAAAACAAAAAAAAACAACCAAAACGTAGTAATTGCAATTATTCCTTAAAATTTGTTGTTGCTGATAATTTAGTCGTAGGAATAGCAATCCTATTGAATATTGTATAACTTTTTATGAACAATTTGTTCATAGGCGTGACGGGCAGTCCTATAACTTATTGTAATATTTTAATGTAAGTAAAATCTCCTTATTAATACAACAATATAGGATTAGCAATTCTATAAAATATTACATTTTTTTTATAATTTTACTACATTTGTGTTTTGTTTTATATATATCTCTATTGCATTAAATACGTCGGACATAGAAGTGACAGTTCTATAGTATATTGTACTTCTTTTATAATTCTACTACTACTACTACACGTCTTTTCGTTTATAATTCTACTACATGAATACTTTATACGTAAGTGTGGCATTCCTCCTGTAGAATATGGTTTTGTTTTCATAGACCGTGCACGTGGTTTGTGCTGTCCTGTCTCTGGGAAAATTCAGACTATGTTCAAACATGGTGGCGGGACATAGCCCACTGGTATAGCGCTCGTTAGATGCGCGGTCGGTTTGGGATCGATCCCCGTTGGTGGGCCCATTGGGCTATTTCTCGTTCCAGCCAGTGCACCACGACTGGTATATCAAAGGCTGTGGTATGTGCTATTCTACCTGTGGGACGGTGTATATAAAAGATCCCTTGCTACTAATGGAAAATGTAGCGGGTTTCCTATCTAAGACTATATGTCAATATTACCAAATGTTTGACATTCAATAGCCGATGATTAATAAATCAATGTGTTCTAGTGGTGTCATTAAACAAAACAAACAAACAAACAAACAAAAATGTTCAAACATTACCTACTGTTTCACATCCAGTTGCCGATGATTAATAAATGAATATGCTCTAGTGGTGTCATTAAACAAAACAAATTGTTTATTCTACTACTTGAGTTTAATCGTTACTGATCATCCCTTTCGCAGACTATTTAGTTATTTTTTAAAGTAAATTTTTTAAAGAGATTAAAAGAAAGACCAATAGTAAATGAGTCCTTTTGCTAGAAAAAAAACATTAATTACGGCAAACTGAATACGTTGTGATGAATGAATGAATGAATGTTTAACGACACCCCAGCACGAAAAATACATCGGCTATTGGGTGTCAAACTATGGTAATGCAAATAAAGTGATGATCAACATCAATATAAAAATTCAAGGTTTAAACAAAAACAGTGTAAAGAACTGTGCCAAAAATACAAATACAAATATCACCGAATTTTACTCTAAACTTCAATTTGTGCTGTATTGGCCATTCTCAAAGAGAATGTTACACCCCTGCACCACGGTGAGGTTACGGCACGCGCAGGGGACGTTGTGATGAATTATTACGTTTAAATGTAAGCAGATAAATCGTCGTATTAAATGTACAAAGGTGCAAATTATTTCTGGGGTTTTATTTTGCAAACTTTGCAAACAACTTTAAATTGAAACATTTAATATAGTGATTTTATACTAAATATACTGTCACCAAAAACAACTCCAAACAAAACTAAAAACATACAAAACAAACAGACAGCCATATAAAAACAAAAACAACCCAATAAAACAACCGACAAAATCAAAACGAACAAATCAAAAGAAACAAATAATAATAATAATAATAATAATAATAATAATAATAATAATAATAATAATAAATAATAATAATAAAACACCCCACACACACTACAAAAAAAAAATGAAAATGAAAAAAAAAAAAAAATAATAATAATAAAAATAATTATCATAATCACAATCACCACCACCACCACCACAACTACTAACATAAGCCCTTCACAACTTTATATATCAATTTACCGTAATTCAAATAATTAATATAAAATCATTGTTTGGGGATTTAATTGGACTATAAACATTATTTATTTTTCATTTACGGGACTCTAGCTTCATCATCCGGAGAATTAAATTGAAATTAATGTGCATTTTATTTTTTTAAAGTTCGTACCAATTACCCACTAACATTTCTCATTACGGCGCGGTCGTTCCGAGTCGACACGGAATGTCAACTTGTCAATAAAGTGTACATAAAACAAACAAAAAACTCCGCGCGTAGTCTACTTTAATTTGATTGAAGACCGATTCTTCAAGAAATGGGACGTTCAACAATTACGTAATGCTCTGGGGGATGGTGCGTCATAGGAGGCGGTACAAACCGTTTTGGGGAGGAGGGGAGTATTTGTGAGGAATAACGTTTTTAAAACAATATCTCGTTTGTTGCTGGTTTTTTTCTTTCTTTTTTTTATTTAAGTGTGTTTCTTTTGTTTAACGATATCACTAGAGCACACGCATGTCAAACATTTGATAATTTTGACACATAGTCTTGAGAGGAAACTCGCTACATTTTTTCGTTAGTAAAAAGGGATCTTGTACATGCACCATCCCACAGATTGGATATCACATAACACGGCCTTTGATACACCAGTCGTGGTGCACTGGATGGAATGAGAAATAACCCAATGAGCCCACCGACGAGAATCGACCCTAGACCGATCGCGCATCAAGCGAGTGCTTTACCACTGGGCTACGTCCCACCCTTGTTTTTTTATAAAGTAAAATGTAACCAGTAATAACCGTTTTGTTTTTTAATATATGTTAAACATGTATTTGCTAGTAGTATTTATTTTAAATAATAATAATATAAACTGAAAATCCAAAAATGTTAGTATGTTTCATGAAGAAGGGGTGGGGGTAAACATGTCCGACTTTGCGTTACGTAATTGTTGAACAGCAAGATACGAACGTCAAACAAAAAATTCTCCTAACCATTTTAACGAAAAAGTGAAAGCTCACATATTGTATTCAAAATAATACATGCAAGATTTAAATGCAAAAATATCCTAGTAAGACTGAGTACTTAAATATGTTCCTTTTTTTTTGGTTTAATATTATTATTTTTTAAAGTTTGTATAAAATAACTGTGCGTGTACGTATCTAATATGGTATGGTAGAGGTGGTAATGTTAGTGGTAATGGTGGTAACTAAAACATACAGGGTCCATTTGATTCATATTCGACCCCCCCCCCCCCCCCCAGGTCCAGATCACGCTACGCCCCTGATGTGTGTGTGTGTGTATGTGTTTGTTGTTGTTACTGGTGGTGGTGGTTGTGGTTGTGGTGGCGTGCGTGTGTGTGTTGTTACTGGTGGTGGTGGTGGCGAGCGTGTGTGTGTTTGTTGTTGTTACTGGTGGTGGTAGTTGTGGTGGTGATGGTGGTGGCGTGCGTGTGTGTGTCTTTGTTGTTACTGTTTTGTTTTCTTGGGTTTTTTAAATTTTATTTAAAGCACCATTCTCGAGTGTACGTGTATTTTCAATTATTTAAAACTTCGTGTAAATTCGATATTAGCGTTTTAAGACGCGATATTGTGTGTGAAGTCATTTTGGATCGACGCGTGTGTGAGTTCCGTGTTAGCAAGAATTGCCAAAACGAGACGGTTTACACAACGCCGCAGTATCGTTTCTCTCGCTAAGTTTTTCAAAACGAAGATCCAAATTGGATACTGTTTTAATGAATATTTTACAAATTAATCAGGTTACGCTGGAAATCGCTGTCAAAGGCCCACTGCCTTCCATTAACCTTATGTTAGGGATTCTGGGACCATAGCAGCTTAATTAATTTAATTTAGCTGATATATTCAACTAATTGGCGATACCACAGCCGATCCGATCTCTACGCACTGAAAGGTCTGAGACTCGACTCGCGGTCCCCAGGGCCCTGAAATCTCAAATTAACGCAAAACAGTTCATCTTTATTTAATTTGCTCAGTTGGCCGAAGAGAAGGCGATCATCATCTCAAAGTCTCGCCAAGGGAGAAGAAAGAGTGATGAAATTAGTCCCTCTCCGGTAAAAGAGGCAATACGTGCTGCTCGAGGCTGGTGCTGCCCCCAAAAAGGGAGGAAAGTCACTACAAAGAAGAGACGGGCGCTGTAAGGGGCACACCATTTTGTATACTCAAGCTTCGGGCATTGTAAATATTGAAAATGTTTGCAAACATAATTGACATCTGTAAATTTATTAAGGTTCCGGAACTTAATTAATTCTTTTAAGAAAAATGAAAATCGTTTTAAGTCTGTAAAATTTAAAAACATTTAAAACTGAGCTAAAGGTTGTGCCCCGTGTTAAATAAATGTTATAATAGTGAGTCATAACTTGGATTAATAAAGATTTAAACAAATATTAAATTAATATATTGCTGATCGTTGTTTGGTGGTGACACAAATTCTCTTTTAAGAATTAGTAAACGAATAAATAAATAATAATACATGCATGTATGTCTACCTACTGTCAAACATATCTCCTTACGTAGGCACACGCGCACGCGCATACACGAGTTCAGAAACATGCTTACACACATACATACATATCTACGTAAATATATTTTCGATTTTACATTTTACATTAGTTTTCATACCGTTTGTTATGTTTTGTTATTGTTTGTTGTTTTATTTTTGTATTTTGTTCGCTGTAACATATGGCTGTTTAGATACTTAGTCGAGAGTGAAAGAAAACACGTTGCTGCTACATACAATACTCGTAACGATAAAGGCGACACCACACAACACGACACGAGTGCTTCGAGTTTTGTCAATCGGCTATTCTTATTATCGTACAAGTCACTCATACAGTGTGACGGCGCCTTAAAACAGCTAGATGTCTATAATGTGCATTTTGCCCATAGGCAGGACAGTACATGCCACGGCCTTTGGTGTACCATTCGGAGAGCACAGGTTGTGACGGGACATTCTCGGTATACATCATGATGCTTAGCTTTAGTCGGATGTTTTAATGGTTAACAAGTAGCAGACGTGTGCATATCCAGTCATTGCACAGTCATAAAACTGAATTTATGTATAATATCGCGGTGCCTCTGTCGCAGACGTTGGTGTTTAACATGGCGTCTCCACCAATATCGCTATCTATATCTCTAAAATAGTATATTTCATCAAAGAAGATTAATGACCACAAACGGATAATAAAAACTGCGATCTCTAACTGGGGAAGATGCCATATTTGCCGAACAAAAACGTCGCTGATTGCGCGCAAAGGAAAAGGCAACAAGACGCATCCAGCAATTTCATAGCTACTCGTTACGAAGAAATAGACCGGGGGTCGTAAATAACTGCGCTTCATAGAAACTCAAACAAATGGCGACCGTGGAAAATTTTCCAATTTGCGTCTTGTAATTGTAAACGCGACACTGGCGACCCTTGCTCGGTTTATCTCCGCGGTTTAATCAGAACATTAGGGCTGAAGACTGTCATGTATTGGCAAATTTGTACCGAATGGTCACAGTTAATGTCGTGTTATCCATCTAATAACGCAATTACTGGATGTCTACCCATACAGCGAAATAGAAATATTTCCCTCTTCAATAAGCCCATGTTTACCGTCTCTGGTCCGAAAGTCGGGACTCGCTGTTCGCCGAACCCGCGTCGATGATTAACGAGATAGACTAAACATTTGATTATCGAGACTCAACCGACAGAGGTCGCGTTCGCAAATTTCTTTTCATTCAAAATTTGACCTTGTTATCCCGCTCCACCGATGTAACATACACTTTTATTCGAAGCTGTCCTTGATGTTAGAACGAGAACCTTAATGAGGTCCAATTGGAGGAATTAACCAAACACAGAAGATGTCACTTCCGTCGATTGGTGCTAGTCGTTAACGGAGACAAATTTACAGCCCGCCAGAGGGCCACGAGATAACTCGGCTATCACTGCGCGAATTGCGACGGTAAACACGCATCTTGCTTTCAATCATTGGCAATTTGTCAACACTTTATGATAGATTACAAAATAACCTTTTCGAGATGAACTATAGTTTATTCTTACAGATGATCTAAATTACAATATATTCATGTAGATTAAGTCGGGCGAAAAGAAAAGAAGAGATGAGAAAGAAAACGAAGACCAAGAATCAATCAATCAAGTAATTTGATACGTGCTTATTTCAATCAAAGATCTAAACACGTCTGTTTTAGGCAGACCCGCTGAGTTCTTAGGAGGCATTTGCTCAACACAGAATGGTAGGAGAAAAGTTCGATTACAGAATTAAAAATGTATTATTGGTAACATCAAATTAAATGGCAAAGGTATACTGTTATTTGCGTGAGTTTTGGAGTAATCAATTTGGACGCAAGTTAGACGAGAGAACATAGATAAAGAAAGTTTTGTTTTTGTTTCACGACACCATTAAAGCATATTGACTTATCAATTTTCGGCTACTGGATATCAAAAACACTTCTGTGGCACATACCTTGACTGTCAGAGATATCTAGGACAGGAATTAATTGAGAGAGAGAGAGAGAGAGAGAGAGAGAGAGAGAGAGAGAGAGAGAGAGAGAGAGAGAGAGAGAGAGAGAGTTAACAGCTTGTTTTGTTTAACGACACCACTAGAGCATATTGATTGATTGATTAATCATTGGCTATTGGGATGTCAAACATTTGGTAATTCTGACTCGTAGTCATCAGAGAAAACGCTATATTTTACCATTAGCAGCAAGGGATCTTTTGTATGTGCCACCCTACATATTAATTTTCATGAATTCTCCTAAACTTGACAGTAAATATAACTACTACTATAACATAACTACGCGTATTTTGTTTGTGGGTTTATTTGTTATTCCATTATCGTCAAACATCTTACGACCAGTTATCGTAAAAACGATCGCACGTCTTGCCCAAATTCACCTGAAGCTAGTTTTGTCCTCATAGATGAATATATTAATGTTGGTGCTTTAAGACAAGATCTTAGCCCTTGTTGTTGTTTTCCTGGAGGTGGAAGGAGGTAACGACCTTGATGTCGATGACTCACAATAGGGATCACTTATCAGTTATCTCCCATTGGGAACTATATGTTTTATTTGAGTATTTTGCGTCGAGACTTATTTATGAATTCCATGGCTTTAAAATGAACTGAGTATTGAGCATGCTTTGTTATAAATAAATAAATAAATAAATAAATAAATAATTAGTTATGTATTAATTTGATTTTTAAAGTGACATTGCACTGTTCAGATTGTGGGGGGGGGGGGGGGGGGGCAGTTCTCTCGCGTGTCCCCACCTACTTCCGATTTTTACCATGTGAAAATGTATATAATTGCGAAATATATGTAGATTAAAATGCTTGTTTCTATGTTAATGAGGTGGGTGGAGTTTAGTATGGTCGCTCGTCAGACTGACTGCGCATGTCATCACACTTTCTGAACAGTTCCGATTGACAGCTTGGACGCCATAACGCAAAACAAACAAAATCCGTGGCAGTGAAAAACGAGCCAAACTGGAGTTTAAACAAACAAGATTTGAACTGAAATAATTCTGCTTATTTAATAAATCATATCTGTTAGTCTAGTGTCAACTTGTTTATCACACAACGGGGTGAGTGGTAACAGTGGCACTAGGAGAAGGATCTATTGCTTTGCTGGAATTTGAAACAAGGAGAGCATAATTTTACACGCATTTACAACAAACACAACAACAATTAAAAAAGCAACAACAAAAAACCCCAACTTCATACCAAAAGCACAATAATAAAAGGCGACTACAGGAACAGTAACTCTTCCATCTTTGGGCGTGAATGAGGCGAGTGAACCACTGCTTGTATGTTATGGAGAGAGAGAGAGAGAGAGAGAGAGAGAGAGAGAGAGAGAGAGAGAGAGAGAGAGAGAGAGAGAGAGAGAGAGAGAGAGAGAGAGAGAGTATTTGTTTACTCGATAAAAGAGAATTTGAGGCGAAGGACGTAGACCATTTTCTTTTTGTTCGCCGTTCGACCTAAGCAGTATATAAAGCCGATATCTTAAGACGGTAACCAGTTATTATATTTGTCCCTCAATCCACATAAAACGAAAACTTATTGAAATGAACTGTTGTATTTCACAACTTTACTGTTTTACAGAGTAGTATGGGTGCACGTGCCAACAATATCTATACACCAAAACAAAATAGTTCTTAACTAACAATTTATTTCTTATTTTTAAATTTTAAAATGTCATCAAAGCGGTTTTTAAAAATTAAAACAATCAATTGGAAATAAAATAATAAGTAACTTTGACCAATATAGCTTTCCCTTGCTGATCATAACTAGTGTGAAAGTAGTGGTCAGTGAGCGAAAATATAGACATAGAGTCATCGGACTTATACACTGAATGAATGAATGAATGTTTAATGACACCCCAACACGAAAAATACATCGGCTATTGGATGTCACACTATGGTAATGTAAACAAATAAAGTGATGATCAACATCAATATATAAATTCAAGATTTAAATAAAAACAGTGTAAAGAACTGTGCAAAAATACAAATATCACAGATAGATACGGACTTTTACTCAAAATTTCAATTTGTGCTGTATTGGCCATTCTCAAAGAGAATGTTACACCCCTGTACCACGGTGAGGTTACAGCACGCTCAGGGGCAGACTTAGACAATTCATATTGTGATTGCAGGATAAAAAACCCCACCCAAAACCCCATTAAGAACAAATACAATATTAAAACATTTTTGTATAGGCCTACAAATAATAATTACAAGGAATGTGGACTTATTGTTCTACATATGAATTCTGAAAATATAATGCCTATTTAACGTGTATTTAATAAACAAGATATGAGGTTATTTTAATGCATAAAGTTATTACATTATAAAATTATGGCTCAGATTGCAATTCGGGGGTTGAGATCGAGGTCGATTCTGAATCAAGATTACAATCTATCCCATTTATTTAAATTTAATATAAAAATTATTATTATTAGACTTAAAAAAAATAGTGTGTTTTCGGGGACCGGACCCTTTTTATAAAAAGGGCTCACTCTAAAAAAATGTCTGTGTTATTATTATTTTTATTTTTTAAAAGTAATATCTAAGTGAAAAGAGTATTTATAGTCCGTCCCACGGGGAACGCCTTTTTTTCATACTATGGAATTTACTACAAATTATTTACGTCTGAGCCAACTGATTTGTAAATTGGACACACAAATAGTATATTTTTGTTATTTTTAAAAACCTTCTTTCTTTCTTCTTACGTCAAAACAAAGTGAAATTATTTACAAACAACATGTTTACAACATGATGGGACGGACTATATAACATTGTATCTGGACTCGTACGGGTGAATATAATTTTTAAAAATCTAATAAATGTTTTTTTTAAAATTGAAAAATTAAAAACAAAATTCAAAAGGCGATCTACCCTACCTAATATTTTTTGGTACGTTCTCCATAAAACATATTAAATGTATTATTAATGTTCTATTTTTCAGCAGGACTGATGATCCACTCCCAAGGCACGCCGCTAGACCCGTGCAGAGTGGTGCCATTTGCCGCCGTGTCTCCGGTCCGGGAACCCCTTGATCGTCTGCCCTACCCACCGTTCTACCCGTTTTTCCCTATGCATCCAGCTGTGGCCGCCGCCGCCGCCGCCGCCTCGGCCGCCGCTTCCGCCTCTCAACAACACATACATCCCATGCTCCTCTATCACCATCATCTGGCAGCCTTGAACTACACGTCACTTCCGGACAGCAGTTTCCGGTCTACCAAAAACACCAGCATTGCCGATCTGAGACTGAAAGCGAGGCAGCATCTTGCTAGTTTAGGAATTTAAGAGTGTGTAAACTTTTAATATATTGATTATGTTGGCAGTATGTTAATGGTATTAAAAATGTGACACTGGACCACGGTTTTACAGAATTGTAGTCAACTACAGTCGACTATTGCGTTGAATTTCTGTTAATGTCGCGATTCACACAGATAAGCCCTAAACACGTTTCAGAAAGTAATCGTAGGGTAATTGTAATACCTACTTATTTTTCGCAAATGAAATCTGTGTTTAACGGTACTGAAAATTATGGACTATAACGAATTAAATGTGTTCCTTAATGTTATCGGAAAATTGCCAGTGACTTCCGATATAAATAAGGGCCACCTCCGTAGTGTTCGTGTGGCGGTCGTGAATACCGTAAACAACCACAAATAGTTTATCTTTTCATCGATTATTGAATGAAATTAATTTTCAGCTTTCTTATAGAATTATGCAACTTAAATATATTTCTTAAGTAGTTCTAAAGTGTCTAAGAACTTTTTAAAATTTGATCATAGCTGAAGATAGTAAGATAAGATCACATGAAATGAATGAATGAATGAATGAATGAATGAATGTTTAACGACACCCCAATAAGATCACATGTTGCTAAACAAAAAGTAAAGTTGTTATTTTACGATGATTGTAACTCTATGATCGTTCTGTGAAACAGGGCACAGAACAATAAAGTTACTGTCGTCTGCTGGGCCAGTGCGCTGTGACGTCATACAGATCAACGAATCAGCATTGCCGGTATTCTACTGCTTTTCTAAGTTACGTTCAAACAGTTGAAATCATTGGACGAATGAATAAGACATTGCAAGGAAATGAAGAATTAGTTATATTCAACAGACAAACAATTCACGGGTTTATATGTTTTGACAGTGATTCATGAGTGCACGTCATCACAGCTGTATTTATTCCAATGGGCTCGGTCCTGTGCTAGTTTTGATTTAGTAAATTAGTCTGGATGTGGCAGTCCTCTGAGGGCGCAGGAAGGATGTATTGTCCAGTAAAGGATCTCCTAGGGAGTGGCTGTCCTATAGACGAGACACTAGATAGAGATACTGGAGTGGCTGTCCTCCTATAGACGAGGTACTAGATAGAGATACTGGAGTGGCTGTCCTCCTATAGACGAGACACTAGATAGAGATACTGGAGTGGCTGTCCTCCTATAGACGAGGTACTAGATAGAGATACTGGAGTGGCTGTCCTCCTATAGACGAGGTACTAGACAGAGATACTGGAGTGGCTGTCCTCCTATAGACGAGGTACTAGATAGAGATACTGGAGTGGCTGTCCTCCTATAGACGAGGTACTAGATAGAGATACTGGAGTGGCTGTCCTATAGACGAGGTACTAGACAGAGATACTGGAGTGGCTGTCCTCCTATAGACGAGGTACTAGATAGAGATACTGGAGTGGCTGTTCTCCTATAGACGAGACACTAGATAGAGATACTGGAGTGGCTGTCCTCCTATATACGAGACACTAGATAGAGATACGGGAGTGGCTGTCCTCCTATAGACGAGACACTAGATAGAGATACGGGAGTGGCTGTCCTCCTATAGACGAGGTACTAGATAGAGATTCATGGAATCAACAACTATTTTTTGCCAAATGACTATTCGACTCTGCATTGTACATAGATACTGTCTTGATCGTGAATAACGGTTTTGTAATTCACATTTATCTGGTGATGTGTTACATTTTTCTCATGGTTCTATTCTTTCATTCATGTTACTAAGTGTTTGCTAGTGTAATATTTCCAATGTTTGACAATCAGGCCACAGACAGACTTGTGTGGATACTGATTAAATTGTTTTGCTTTGTTTAAATGCATGAAAGTCAGACTGTTCAGTGATTAGTTTCAATCATTAAACAATTTAATTTATTTTATTTAATGACATGACTAAAATACGTTAATTTACTAATCACCTGCTATTAATAATATGGACATATACTAGTAGTGTTAGAGGAAACCCGCTACATTTTTTTATAATAGCAGCAAGAAATCGTTTATATACAACTTTGCACTGACAGGACAACATATACCACCAATATATACCGATGGATGGAGGAAAAAGAATTGATCCACAAAAGTGGATGTATCCTACGCCCCAAACACTTTTCTACAGATATGACAGCACGTACCACGATCTTTGATATACCAGCGGTAGGGCACTGGTTGGGACGGTAAAATAAAACAACTCTCAATCAGACAAGGTCTACCTTGGGATTGAACCGGTTCGATCCTGCGATCGAAGCACACCAAGCGAACGCTCTAACAACTGAGTTATACGCCGCCTCTGTGTGTTGTATTAAAGCTGTCGACCATGTACATTGGTAGTGAAAAGGCTCGAGTTTATTAAAACTGTGAATGTGTTTGTAGTTTGCATTAGACAGGTGGGAAATGAGACTACAACATTAATATAAATATTTCTTCTTGTAGTAGGTTTCTTTTCTGTGTATTACGTTGTGCTATGATGGTAGCATCTCTTTTTGAATATTAACATTGTGATAAATGTATTAAATTCAATATTAAAACCAGTTCTTTCTTTTATTTTTTAATTTGAGGGTGTTTTGTTTTTGGCTCCGTTATGACGTTCGTCAAAGGAGCTTTTGTAACTTTAACGTTTTCTTTGAAATCTACCTTCTCCTACAGTTATGATTTTACTGTTCTGAAACTTGGTACAATGCCCCTCTAAAGCACTTTCCACAAACTATATAGAGAAATATTTCGTACATTTTTTATTAAAATTAAATTTGTTTTAAGTTTAAAATTGAAATTTGAAAGTGTAAATGTAGCTAGAGGAATTTTTTTTTTCTTATGGACACATTAAATGTATGTATTCTCGGAGAGAATTGTGTTGGCTATTTAATTAGCCACTGTCGTAGCCAGGACTTTATGGGGGTCACCCACATTAGGGGAGGGGGCAACCATCGTGTCTATGAGTCGTGATATGGCGTGACAGGAACATATGTTATGGGTAGAAAAAGGAGATGCACCCATGCCCCCCTCCCCTGAATACGCCAATGTATTTAGCAGATCAACGAGCCAGCCACCCTCCAACTCTGAAGGTTATACACCCGACCTTCAGCTGAAGGGTGGATTAATATAACTATTGACCATCAATAGAAACTATACCGAAATATTTTTAATTTGAACTTGCACATTTTCCCCTAGTTTGTGAACTGTAATGTTCACATTTGATGGTAATTTTTGTGTATACCAGTGTTCATATCTCGCCAAATGATTATACTTTCCAAATACATTTGCATCAACTTTTGTTTTGTGTAGGTTTTTTTTTTATTCCAAGAAAATAAATGGAGGGTGTTAAGACTGGCGAACAACTTTTGTTGGGTGGTCAGGTAATGCTGCCCTGAAAAAAAAATGTTTTTAAAAAAGAAGAAAATTTGCTTCGAGCAGAAGGACGATTTATTGTCAGTATATAAATGGCCCTCAAAGTTGTTGCATCTTACTAGTTCTGAAACATGATATGGTGTAAAAATGGAATTTGTGTTTTTGAAACTGGTAAAGGGAAACAACTATGGTTTTAGTGTTTAGAACTGAGTTATCTCCCTTGAAATAAACTTCTGAGTTACCTCCCATGAAACGAACTTAACTATCGGTTTGTTACAAAGTTTAAATTTTGTTTTATTTAACGACACCACTATAACACATTGATTTCTTAATCATCGGCTATTGGATGTCAAACATTTGGTAATTTTTACATATAGCCTAAGAGAGGAAACCCACTACATTGTTCCATTAGTAGCAAGGGATCTTTTATATGCATCATCGCACAAACAGGATAACACATACCACGGCCTTTGATATACCAGTCATAGTGCACTAGCTGGTATGAGAAATAGCTCAAATGGGTCCACCGACGGGAATCGATCACAAACCAACCATGCATCAAGCGAGCGTTTTACTCCTGGGCTACCCCCCCCCCCCCCCCCCAGCTTGTTACAAATGCAATTTAATTTTAATATATCAGCCATGTAATTAATTACATTGAATTGCCATGTCGTGTGTACGATAGACTCATCTAAACCTGCTATTTCTACCTAATCAGCTGTCTTTACAGAGGAATACTTGTACAAAATTCTTATTGTCTGTTTTTAATGAAACTTTAAAAATATATTAGGCCTACTGTCAATCACCTTTAAGGTCATTGTTCAGATAGTGTGAGCTGCAAGCTCACCCCGTGGTGTAGTGGCGAAATGCAGGGTTGTACGGGTGTTGACCTTTTAAATGGCCAATATAGTTTTGCCTAAAATGCAAAAAGATATTTATTTAAAGGGCCTGTCCTGAATTTGCTGTGACCAGGGCTTCTAGATTATGGTAGCCCCACTCCCATGGCTAGTGATATTCATTGTCAGACTAATAAATAACTACTATTGCCATGCCCGACGGCTAGTGAAAAAAAGAGTATTTTGTAAATATTAATATCCCACCCCAATCCCCAATCTTAGTGTTTTTACGTTATTTAGGTGACGTATCTGATTATTACTATTAGTAAAATTGTATTAACTTAAAGTAGGAATAGTGAATTTTAATCGTGGTTATATATATTTTTAAATCACTGATCCCATGGCTAGTGGATTTTATAAAAATTCTAGAAGCCCTGTGTGACTAACAGAGTCTGTTCAACAACTAGAACTACATATTAAATACACATTCTCGTTTACGATATCAGGGTGGTAAAACCCAGTTGATATCTTAACATGATATTCTAATTCTTTGGTATCATATTCCTATCTAGTTATAATACATTTATGGTGTCTAAAATCAACCGTTTAGGAGATATAGGGCCTTACAATTGGTGTTGGCGGCCATATTGGATTTATGCTAATTAGCACCTTTTCTCTTGTCAGATTTGGGTAGATTTTGGATATGATGTTTAGTGTGGTCATCTTAACAATATAAAACAACAACAACAACAACAAACCTTCTGTTGTTCTAGGTTCACCTACATTTTGGCTTAAATTTACTGGACTGTTAAGCTACTAAAAATATTAGCATGATCTGAAACACATAACAGGAAACACATTAGATATATTGGTGTATACCACCAAATCAAATCCCACAAACGACAATAGTAACAAATATGACTAATTTTAGCTCCTACCTGCAACGTATCAATCGACATATACACCACGGATATAAATACTACTACCCCTCACTCTCAAAGTAAATTTTAAAAAATTGGTGGTTACGCTACTCATTTCAGAGATAAAGGGTAACGTCTATGACTACCCTAGTTCCACACAAAATTTGAGTATTTTTTACAGGTACCCCATACATGTTTCAAGTACAAGGCTACTTGACACAGTGGTACTAGATGGAATAAAATTGCCCAGATGAAAGTTTTTTTTTTACAACCAACATACTCACATTTATCACCAATCACAGGACTTGTGGTATTAACTGCTCTATCAAAAGGTAGGTGCACCTCGAACTTTGACCCAGCCGGATGTTATTTACTATGTTATATACTATGTAATTGTCAGGGCCGTATCCTGATGAAAATCCTAGAGAGGGGGGGGGGGGGGGGGGGGGGCTGATTTAGCTCAGTCGGTTGAGTGCTCACTTGAAGTGCCTGCGGCGCAGTATCAAACCACCTCTGTGGATTCATCCAACTGATTGGGTTTGTTTTTATCGTTCCAACCAGTGCCCCACAACTGGTCAAAGGCCATGGTATATGCTTTCCTGTCTGTGGGAAAGTGCATATAAAAGATCCTTTGCTGCATTAGGAAAATGTAGCGGGTTTCCTCTGATGACTGTGTGTTAGAATTACCAAATGTTTGACATCTAATGTGATCAATGTGCTCTAGTGGTGTCGTTAAACAAAACAAACTTCTTTTTTATTATGCGGGGTCCTACTTTTAGTAGGAAAGGAAGGATTGAAATGTTTTATTTAACGACGCACTCAACACATTTTATTTACGGTTATATGACGACGGACATATGGTTAAAGGAAGGAACAATCAAGGCATTTGACCTGGCATGCATATTCAACGATATATAATGCACATTATTGCTTAATATCAACAAGTATAATCGTATAGTTAATTAATAAAACGGTTAAATGTGACGGCTATTATATATAACGGGCGCAGCCATTTTGTACCATCACAGTGAATACGCCCTCTGGCGAGCTGGTCGTTGCGTAATACCTAACGTGTCACGTCAGGAATTAGTCTTCGAAATGAAGAAACAAAACATACCTCATTTTTGTGGATGCGTCGCAATATTCTGTAATAATAGTCATCCCAGTAAGCCAGCAACAATTATATATTACGTTTAATATAAAATAAACCACCATTGTCAAAGTTTTGAAATAACTGTATTATGGTTTGTACATAAATTAACCCACGCACTGAAATAATAATCGGAGTGTTTTCTTGGTTAATTGGTCTTTTCTTTCCGTGGCCTGTACCTGTAGTTCCTGATTGGCAGGTGTATATTTAGACGGTTCCCAGACACTGTGTCTAGACACACTAAAAGACGTGCCTCTTTTATTAAAATCACAGGGTATTGTGTTAACCGCACGGACATCCCTCTAATCGTAATCGACCAGCCGTCTTGCTTTATTACTGTAAGTAATTCTGTAAAACCCTTGATTAAGTAGACTTTCTCGTCTAAAATCACAAAACTGACCAATTACGTAGTCCCAAAGAAAAGAAAATTATCACTTGGGTATCGTGAGTGGTCGTTTTTGCTTGAACGTAGCATACCAATAGGCTTAATAATATCCATTTCGTTCTATTGATGCAAATTGAAATATATTTAATTAAATAGTTTATTATACTATCAAGTCATTTATGTTGTTTTACAAGTCAGGTTGATGAAAGCGAAGCGCCTTGTCGTAAATTAGAGCGTTTGTTTACACTGTGCATAGAGCAGATGGATGGAGCTGACGGCACTTCGCCCCAAGCTATATCACCGGACGTCACAAAAACGAAACAAAATGGCTGCCCCCCAGTTAGCATGAATAATCATGTTTTTTTATTAACTCTAAAATTACGCGTTTTTCATTTGTTAAAGTGTCAGTATGTGTTGGTGGTCCGGGTATGCATCTTTCCAACACATAAATCTCTTATTTGAGTTTACTCTACCTTTAAGGACCACACAGATATTGAGAGAGGAAACACGCTGTCGCCACTTCATGGGATACTCTTTTTTTATTAGCAGCAAGGGTTCTTTTATATGCACCATCCCACAGACAGGATAATACACACCAAGGATTTTGATATACCTGTCGTGGTGCACTGGCTGGAGCGAGAAATAGCCCAATGGGCCCACCGACGGGGATCGATCCTAGACCGACCGCACATCAAGCGATCGCTTTACCACTGAGCTACTTTCCGCTCCCTTGTGCTGAAT
>NC_054699.1:3134292-3326338 GCF_016097555.1 Gigantopelta aegis
TTTTCTTCATCTTCTGCATCAATCTCGAACACATGTTCAGGCAAAGAAGCCAATTTTTTAGCACTGAAAAGAAAAAACCAAAGAAGTCATATTGTGATACATATAAATACATTAACCACTTTGATGTCACGAAGATAAGGTTTCACGTTTGAAATGTTATTCAGTACTCTTCCCTGGGTTTTGCCAGAGTCTGAGAGTAAAATCTTGGAAATTACTGGATATATATATATATATAATTGTTTTTTTGTTTTTTTTGTTTTTTTAATTTGTTTTTTTAAAAGACAAGATGCTAGTAAAAGAACTGCTGTTTAAAATGTCATAATGCATGAAAAGCGGTTGGAAAAATAATGGTGGCAAATATAGCTTTAGGTTGGCTGGTCTGTTTCCCATGTGTTTTGTGTTCTTGTTTGTGAGGGGTTTCCTTTTTCCCTTTTTCGGTTTTGGGGGGGGGGGGGGGGGAGAGGAGGAGTGATTAAATGTTAAAATTTAAACAGGATTTTTTTTTTTTTTAAACTAAAAACATTATGTTAAAATTTAACCAGGAATTTTATTTTTTTTTAAACTAAAAAAATTATACAACTGAAAACATGAATCAATCAGTTTACAGCAACTTCAATAACAAGCTGGCCTTTTTGGACTGCATGGCACTTGACACGCATGGTACACACAAAACCAGGAAGTGACAGAAGTGTTCATGTTTTCACTGCCGATAAGCCAACTGTGTAATAGGCCAACTGTGTAATAAGCCAACTGTGTAGCCCACTGCTATCCGGTGCTTACCTCGGCAACTGCTGATAACTGCCTGCATATGCGTGGTACTTGAAGTTGATCATGTGACAGCGCCCGGTGTACGTCTTGATACACTGGCGCACCATCAGACTGCTTGACTCGCTGGCGGCATTCTTTGGAACCGTTGAACATGCAGTGTGTAGCGTCTTCGTGGGCGTAGGTTGCTGCAAGCAGAATTAATCAGTGAGTGAGTGAGTGAGTGAGTGAGTGAGTGAGTGAGTGAGTGGGTAGGTGGGTTGGTGGATGAGTGGCTAAATGCTGAATGATTCATTGTTAGGTGAGTGGATGTGTATTAATGGATGAGTGGGCAGATTCACTGTTAGGATAATCGGTATGTATTTGGTGGGTGAATGGGTATGTATTTGGTGGGTGAATGGGTATGTATTTGGTGGGTGAATGGGTATGTATTTGGTAGGTGAGTGGGTATCTGTTGGGTGGGTGAGTGGGTATGTATTTGTTAGGTGAGTGGTTAAGTATTGGGTGCGTGAGTGGGTATGTATTTGTTAGGTGAGTGGGTAAGTGTGACACACGGTAATAGATGGTTCAGTGTATACATTTAGGGCCGTACTATTTATGTCGCCTGAGATTAACCTGTCGTCACGATTGGTGATTTCCAAGTTCTTAGCCTAAAACATATGTGCGAGATTAACTACCATGTGACGTGTCCAACCAATCAAAACACGCATGTCATTAGACTTATTTCCTGTGCCAGAAACTTGAAAGGGAAAAGTAAACAATGCATGCTGTGACTGTGGTGATGTAGAGATAGTACGTTACTTCAGTTTGCAGACCTAGTTCAAGTGGATTATTATTATATACTGATTGCGTTGTTGATATTATTCGAAACGTCACAATCAAATTTATTAAACAAAATTTCAGATGAGAAAAAAAGAAAAAAAAAACACAATCGAGCGATAAGGAGAGGCGTGGAAACCACTAGCCCTGCGGACTAGTGGTTTTGCATTTCTCACTAGCCCAAACTTAAAAACCACTAGCCACTGGTGTCGAGCTAGCGGATTTGTCGAACTCTGGGGTGGGTGAGTGCGTATATACTGGGTGGATAAGTGGGTATGTACTGGGTGGATAAGTGGGTATGTATTGGGTGGGTGAGTGGGTATGTACTGGGTGGGTGAGTGGGTATGTATTGGGTGGGTGAGTTGGTATGTACTGGGTGGGTGAGTGAGTATATATTGGGTGGGTGAGTGGGTATGTACTGGGTGGGTGAGTGGGTATGTACTGGGTGGGTGAGTGGGTATGTATTGGGTGGGTGGATGGGTATGTACTGGGTAGGTGAGTGGGTATGTACTGGGTGGGTGGATGGGTATGTACTGGGTGGGTGGGTGGGTATGTACTGGGTGGGTGAGTAGGTATGTATTGGGTGGGTGGGTATGTATGTATTGGGTGGGTGAGTTGGTATGTACTGGGTGGGTGAGTGAGTATATATTGGGTGGGTGAGTGGGTATGTACTGGGTGGGTGAGTGGGTATGTACTGGGTGGGTGAGTGGGTATGTACTGGGTGGGTGAGTGGGTATGTATTGGGTGGGTGAGTGGGTATGTATTGGGTGGGTGGATGGGTATGTACTGGGTAGGTGAGTGGGTATGTACTGGGTGGGTGGGTGGGTATGTACTGGGTGGGTGGGTGGGTATGTACTGGGT
The DNA here is from genome assembly GCF_016097555.1 of Gigantopelta aegis. Classification (NCBI taxonomy): domain Eukaryota; kingdom Metazoa; phylum Mollusca; class Gastropoda; order Neomphalida; family Peltospiridae; genus Gigantopelta; species Gigantopelta aegis. Next base: position 3,136,738 of record NC_054699.1, read on the forward strand.
GGGTGAGTAGGTATGTATTGGGTGGGTGGGTATGTATGTACTGGGTGGGTGGGTGGGTATGTACTGGGTGGGTGGATGGGTATATACTGGGTGGGTGAGTAGGTATATATTGGGTGGGTGAGTGGGTATGTATGTACTGAGTGGGTAAGTGAGTGGGTATGTACTGGGTGGGTGGGTGGATGGGTATGTACTGGGTGGGTGAGTAGGTATGTATTGGGTGGGTGAGTGGGTATGTATGTACTGGGTGGGTAGGTGAGTGGGTATGTACTGGGTGGGTGAATGGGTATGTATAGAGTGGGTGCACGGGTATGTACTAGGTGGGTGAGTAGGTATGTATTGGGTGGGTGAGTGGGTATGTATGTACCGGGTGGGTGGGTAGGTGGGTATGTACTGGGTGGGTGAATAGGTATGTATTGGGTGGGCGAGTAGGTATGTATGTACTGGGTGGGTGAGTGGGTTTGTACTGGGTGGGTGTATGGGTATGTATTGAATGGATGAGTGGGTATGTGTTGGGTGGGTGAGTGGGTATGTATTGGGTGGGAGAGTGGGTATGTATTGTGTGGGTGAGTGGTTATGTATTGTGTGGGTGAGTGGGTATGTCTTGGACGGGTGAGTGGTTATGTATTGGGTGGGTGAGTGGGTATGTATTGTGTGTGTGTGGTTGGGTGAGTGGGTATGTATTGGGTGGGTGAGTTGGTATGTACTGGGTGAGTGAGTGGGTATGTATTGGGTGGGTGAGTGGGCATGTATTGGGTGGGTGAGTGGGTATGTATTGGGTGGGTGAGTGGGTATGTATTGGGTGGGTGAGTGGGTATGTATTGAGTGGGTGAGTGGGTATATATTGAGTGGGTGAGTGGGTATGTATTAGGTGGGAGTGGGTATGTATTGAGTGGATGAGTGGGTATGTATTGAGTGGATGAGTGGGTATGTATTGAGTGGGTGAGTGGGTATATATTGAGTGGGTAAGTGGGTATGTATTAGGTGGGAGTGGATATGTATTGAGTGGATAAGTGGGTATATATTGAGTGGGTGAGTGGGTATATATTGAGTGGGTGAGTGGGTATGTATTAGGTGGGGGTGGGTATGTATTGAGTGGATGAGTGGGTATGTACTGGGTGGGTAAGTGGGTATGTATTGAGTGGGTAAGTTGGTATGTATTGGGTGGGTGAGTGGTATAGCCAAGTTGACTGAGTATATATGAGTGAGTGAGTGAGTGAGTGAGTAGATTTGACCAAAATTGAAGTGAGCTGAAGATCTCTCTCCTGAAATGGTTCTACGTATTAACATGAAGTTTGAAATAAAATGTCATAAAAAAATTGCAAGGTGATGAATATATATGAATAATATGTCACTTTCCTACAACTTTCCAGGCGAGTGTGGAAGGAAGCACCAGTGATTATCTGGCTTTCCCTGGCAAAGACTGATTAACCCATTTCTAGACAGACCACATGGATAGATGAGGTGAACTTTCATTGAAATACACTTAAAAAGAAAAAATGAATGAACACTGCTTCACTATAAATACAAGTAATGGACAGAACTAAGGTAGCATTGGCATTGCAGACCAAATTTAATTTACTACTAGCGCAGTAATGTACATACAATATAAAAAAATGTAGTGTGCACTGAATGCCAGTAACACGGTTAACTTATAAAAAAATAATAATAATAAAAAATAAAATAAAAAACCCACCCAAACTTATTGCTATTATGGATGAAGGTTCATGTGGCTGTAACTATCTGCTGTTGCTATTTACATGACTGTTTCTTTCCCTCAGTATATAAACAACAGGTGCTAATACACCTGAGACATGCCCCCTCCACCCCACCCCTCCCCCCAGTGTGGGTTTGTTTCCCAGTCTACCATGTTACAGCCTGTTTGAATGCCAAAGTAAACTGCATCTGAGTTCTCCATCCGATACAGGCCCGATTTGCTGGTAGACATACATACATTCTTAATGATTCGCCCATCTGTTGCAACAATTCAGTTACGACCTGTTAGCAAGGTGATGAATATTGATCTAAGAGGTATATGGCATGGCATACACATGATATAGACTGGTGGTACATATCAACGTATTACGCTACAGGTACTCAGCTGTTTGATCTCTGGCTACCTGAACCTGACTACTGTGTGTGAAATACAGAACATTATTGACATTCCATTTTCACCTCTGAGGAGGCCGGCGGTTTCACTATATAGCTTGCATTATATTGTATTATCATGCACAATAAACTACACTGCAGCAATATGTTATTCAAAGTATTCCAGTTCATGTGGTTGATATATAATAAATGGATATGGTGAAGTTTTAATGCTGGTAGTAAAGATCCACAATATAATTATATATCACAAACCTACTATAGTCATATTCTTCACAATCATGATTGTTTAATAATATTATTTAATCTTTGGATTAGATCTTTCTGTCAACATAGACACTAAGAACACAATAGTCACATCATAATACAGTGAAATCAGTCTAAACCGGATCACGCCGGGAACCTAATATCCATCAGATTTAGACAGGATTCGGTGTTTAGAGGGTTGCTTTTTAGAATTTAGAAAATTTGGGAACTAGAAACTTGGCCGGTTTTGACAGGATTCTAATTTGTTCAGGGTCCGGTTTAGATAGGTATTCATATATAAGACTAAGTAATGCTTTTTAATGGTGATTACATCGTCAAAATAGGTTTACAACACAATGTATTGTGATGTCAATGTGGAAAACATTTGCAAAGTATCACTTTTGTATGACTATTGTCAAAGCAGAGCTTAAAAGTAAGAACGTTTACTTACCGGAATTTGGATGTCATCGAAGGGAAAGTTGAGCATGTCCCTCTGGGGGTCGTTGGTGAGCACCACTTTGTTCTTGACCACAAACGTTTCATAGTCAATCGGGTCAACCAGCTTCGGCCGGTTCTAAAAAAATTTTAAAAAAATTAAAAGTTTTAAAATATTGGTATAGGTAAATACATGTATATACTTTGAATAAGAATATGTCATCTGTTAAAAGTTTGATTTGTTTAACACCACCACCAGAGCATACTAATGTATTAATCATCGGCTATTAGATGTCAAACATCTGGTAATTCTGACATACTAGTACCAGTAGCAGTCTTAGAGAAAACCCACTATATTTTTCCATTAGTAGCCAGGGATCTTTTATAAGCACCAACCCACAGATATTTCACTAAATACAAGTTGTAAAGTACACTGAAAAGACAAACTGCTGTTGACAGTAGCCAGGGATCTTTTATAAGCACCAACCCACAGATATTTCACTAAATACAAGTTGTAAAGTACACTGAAAAGACAAACTGCTGTTGACAGTAGCCAGGGATCTTTTATAAGCACCAACCCACAGATATTTCACTAAATACAAGTTGTAAAGTACACTGAAAAGACAAACTGCTGTTGACAGTAGCCAGGGATCTTTTATAAGCACCAACCCACAGATATTTCACTAAATACAAGTTGTAAAGTACACTGAAAAGACAAACTGCTGTTGACAGTAGCCAGGGATCTTTTATAAGCACCAACCCACAGATATTTCACTAAATACAAGTTGTAAAGTACACTGAAAAGACAAACTGGCTGTTGACAATTATTATAATTTTTACAAGTGTACAAACAATACTCTTTGCTTTTGGTAGCCCATCCCCTTTCAGAAAATGTGCATCAGAGATGCTTCTTTTTTAAAAGAATATTTTATTATTTTCCGTTTGTTAAAAGTTAACATTCATCAATCACCCCACCTAGTGGTTTCCTTCTGAATCCAAGCGGTAAAAATATAAAGTTTGTTTTGTGTAACACCACCACCAGAACACACCAGTCGTGGTGCACTGGCTGGAACGAGAAATAATCCCATGGGCCCACCGATGGGGATCGATCCTAAACCGACTGTGCATCAAGTGAGCACTTTACCACTCGGCTACGTCCCTCTCCTTGGTAAAAATATAAAGTCGTGGTGCACTGGCTGGAACGAGAAATAATCCCATGGGCCCACCGATGGGGATCGATCCTAAATCGACTGTGCATCAAGCGAGCACTTTACCACTCGGCTACGTCCCTCTCCTTGGTAAAAATATAAAGTCATGGTGCACTGGCTGGAACGAGAAATAATCCCATGGGCCCACCGATGGGGATCGATCCCAAACCAACTGTGCATCAAGCGAGCACTTTACCACGCGGCTACGTCCCTCTCCTTGGTAAAAATATAAAGTACATAGAAAATATTGATTGTGTATCCACAATAAAACATCAGCCAACATTTATGCAATTCAAATTCACACTGTGATGTCATATCAGGGCTTGAAACAGGAAGCAAAATACGGCCTCCAGTTATTTTTTAAAATAAGTAGATCCATGATGGATTTAAGTATCTTTAAACTGATGAATAGATGACTGGTCAAAGGAAATATTGTCAACACAGGGTGAGGGTAGGGTTTGGGATAATGTGTTATAATAAATTTCTGTTACATCCATTACAACATAACGTCATCCCAATGGTCCAGACGTAGCAATAGGAGTTTGTTCATTTTTCGATGAACGTGAAAATTATGTCATCAGGGATTGTTATATCTGATGACGTCATTTTATGTGCATAAGTTGCCTTATTGAGCATTATTGTTTATGAACAAAAAAATAATTCAAAATAAAGTATGAAGTTTTACTGTTATTATTAGCAAGTATAATTCAAATTCAATTATAAGTATTGTCTGTCATTTCTTTTATGTTCATCTGGGTAGGAACAAACAAATCAGCTGCAAATTTATGAGAATGGCTTCACCGATTCACACAGTTTGCAGATCTGATGAATTTTTTTGGTTCATACCTCAATGAATGTAAAAGAATTAACAGACAATCCTTAAGAAAACTAGAACCTCCGAGATGTATTTTAGAGCATTATTGAATTAAAATATTATCACTGATTCCAGAGGAGATAATTCTACATATATCTGTCTTTTCAAAAATGACCCACGATTTTTGGGGGCTTTTGGCAGGTGCAGTCCTCTGTGTTAACTTTTCTATCTAGGAGCCAGATGTTGCCTACTTGTAATTTTATATAGATAGTATGAAATGTTTTAGCCGCCAAATGAAAAAGTCGCAATGTAGAGGGCTGAGGAAGAGCTTCTAGATTATGGTAGCCCCACTCCCATAGTTAGTGATAGTCAATGTTGGGCTAGTAAATAACTACTATTGCCATGCCCGACGGCTAGTGAATGTTTTTTTTTTTTTTTTTTTTTTTTTGGGGGGGGGGGGGGGTCATATGTTGCAGTTAAGTCTATTTTGTAAATATGAATATCCTTCCCTCACCCCACCCCCCAATGTTAAGTGTTATCTCCCTCTTTACATGACATGTCAAATATTACTATTATTTAGTAAAATTGTATTAACTTAAAGTAAAATAGGGTAGTGAATTTTTAATGGTGGCTAGTAAATGTTTTAAATCACTGATCCCATGGCTAGTGGATTTTATAAAACTTCTAGAAGCCCTGCTAAGGAGAATTCCTATTCACCTTCTAAGTGTAAAAATAGGACTGCTTTTTGCTACTCGCAGGCCAATATTTCAAGTCTTATAAATGTTAACCTGCCAGTCACCTGTATTAATATTTCAAATAATACACATATAAATTTATAAAACTAGTACTGATTTAAATTATTTGAATATAAATTTTTTTTAATAATTCAAGGTATGATTTTTTATATTTTACATGAAAAACTAATAAATAATTTTGGTCAATGTGCACAACTTTCAGATTGCACCTCTAAATAAGCTAGAAATAGAGTTTACATGGTCATAAATTCAAACAGCTGGACGAGGTCTGTAAAACTGATGTCAAAGATACTCATGGTATATATTCTGATTGATGGAAATCTCTGTAAATTGAAAACCCTCAGCAGATGTCTGCAGGGAAAGGCGTGAGCTGTGAAGACAGCCGAGATGGATTTTGTGAAACAATAACCGAGCATCTTTCCGGCTAAAAGGTCTTGTTGGTTTTACCCAGTCTGTCAGATTCCTGAACACAGGGCAATGATGCAGCGCCAACTCGGTTATCGGATATCCAGCCGAGAGACACGCCCATGTTATTTCATCAACATGAACTTTAAACAAAATTAAATATAAAAAAATAACTCCAGTTGTGAGCCAAAATGCATTGAAGTTTTTTTTCACCAGCTTTACTTGCATAGTGGAACATGACGTAGCCCTGTGGTATAGTGCTCGCCTGATGCGCGGTCAGTCTATGATCGATTTCTGTTGGTAGGTCCATTGGGCTATTTATTATTCCAGCCAGTGCACCATGACAGATATAATCAAAGGCTGTGGCATGTGTCGGGGAACATTTTGTTCAGTATCGCACCGCACGTTTCAGATATTGCTACACACTTTTAAAACATTAAAAATTAGTTGCTAATCAATTTTCAATTGACTAGAAATATCACTAATCAAGACTTTGAAAACAAAATGTTCCCTGTGTGTTATGGTGCATATAAAAGATCCCTCACTACTAATGAAAAAATGTATTGGGTTTTCTATCTAAGACTACATGTCAGAATGACTAAATGTTTGACACATAGTAGCCAATAATGAATAAATCTTTATCCTCTAGTGGTGTCGTCAAATGAAACAAACTTTAACTTTACTTGTATAGTGGTGAATTTTAAGTGCACTTAACTTTTAATAGCAGTTAATACGACCAGTCCTGTCATCAGTAATAAATGTAGCAGCATTTGTTGTCATAAAATGTTTCATCTGGCCAATAAGAAGAAGTACACCACTAGAGCACATTGATTAATTAATCATCGACTGTTGGATGTCAAACATTTGATAATTCTGACTTGTAGTCAACAGAGGAAACCTGCAACATTTTCCTAATGCAGAAAGGGATCTTTTATAATTATATGCACTTTCCCACAGACAGGAAAGCATATAACACAACCTTTGACCAGTTGTGGTGCACTGCTTGAAATGAGAAAAAACCTAACAAATTGAATGGATCCACCGAGGTGGTTCGATCCTGCGACGCAAGCACCTCAGGCAAGCACTCAACCGACTGAACTAAATCCAGACTCGGGCCAATAAATTCCCACAATTAGATTTGACCTCATATCAATGTACTAGTTACTACTGTGCTTAAAACATGAACAATCCTACTAAAGCTACAGTAGGATGACAGGGTTTTAGAATGAGAATAATTAAAGATACCCAACGTTGTGTCTAAGCATATATAGCAGCATAACCCCCCTCTTTTAAAATTTACATTATTGGTGAGGAGTTGTAATATTTATATTATAAGCCACATGTTACTGTTATCAGGCTTTGTTTTGCAGTATACATCCTGTAATGTAACACCCTGTAATGTACATCCTGTAATATAACATCCTGTAATGTAACACCCTGTAATGTAACACCCTGTAATGTAACACACCCTGTAATGTACACCCTGTAATGGCTCTTAATCAAAAGGGAATTTCACCGGTTCAATGGAAAGTGTAAGGCCATTACACATAGGATGGATGGATGGATAGTGGGATGGATGGATGGATGGATGGATGGATGGATGGATTAATAAAATTGGATGGATGGATGGATGGACAGGCAATGAGATTAGGTAATATATAGAATCAATAAGGAGAGTGGTAAATACATAGTTGGGTGGAAGTGGATTTAAATTGATGGATGGATGACTTGGTGGATAGATGAATAATTGAAAGGAAGGATAAATGAATAAATATAATGACCCACTTATTTATGAATGTGAGCTCCTGGTTTTCAAAAAACAAAAACATCAGTTACATGTGCATGTGTTTTCTCCAGCTGTTTCTAGGATTACATTCTTCAAAACATTCCAAAACTGACGTCAGTGCACTTGGCGCTGGTTGTACACACATATTAATAAAAACACTTTACACACAAAACAAACCACCGAGTTGGACTCTCTTCAAAATAGATGTATATACATACAGTTATTACACAAGAGGATGAAACCAATATTGGGTAAAGACATTTTATGTTAAGTATAGATTTTATAGTATTATAAGCCCTTTATAAACAGGTGATCATATTCAAGCTACCATTAATGGCAGGTTTCAACAAAAGAAACTTGAATAAATTCAAACACTCTGTACATAATCCCACATACGCCTGCAGATGATTTTTTTTTTTCTTCATACCATGATGAACATAAAATAAATAACAGACAAGCCTTATAATTGAACTTGAAACATACTTACTAATAATAGCACTAAAAGTTCATATTTTATTTTGAATTATTTTATGGTTCTAAAACAGTAACATTCAATAGTACCAATATGAAGTGATGTCATCAGATATAATTTGTATGTTCATCTAAAAAATGAACAAACTTGTTTTGCTACAGCTAGACCAATGGAATGATGTTAAGTTATAATAAACGGAAATTTAATTATTATTAATTAAAGCAGGAACTCTTTTCTCTTATATATAGCTTGAAATCACAAAATTTCAGAGGGTTTTTATTTATTTATTTATCTTAATTTTACATCACGCTGTAAAACAACACATTTTTTACACGTTTCTTTTGTTGCTTAAAATACAGCTGCAAGTTTAACCGGATTCTGCTAATCCCAGATTTTTAGTTGTAAACTTGTGTAAGATTAATAGATGTAAAATATCTAAATTATAATAATTTTTATTATTCCAGCAGAATCTGTTTTTTTAAATCAATAAATTCAATACTGGGACCTAATTCACTAAACTCTCGCAACTTAATGATCTTGCAGTGCAATGCTAAAAGACTTGCAAAGAGGATGCTTTGTTGTCTAGCAGAGCCTAAGAGACCTTTGTGAATTAGGCCCCTGGTATATTTTAATACACGTGGAAAGATGTTGTTACATGTTTACATACACTGCCCGTCGTACTGTATATGCATGTAACATTTACACTTCCTTCTTACACAATTCAAATGACTTACAGATCAAAGGACAGGTGTACGTGTACAGGTATAGCTTTGAAGTCCCCTGCCTCTACACAGGTTTCTCTGTAGCAAATGCCGTTTGTTTTTGTACACAGTGCCCCGTGACTGGTACTCATATATATTATACATTTATGAAAGACCATAATATTGGCTCTTAGATTAGGGGGAGTCGTTTAAGATATTATCCTACTTGATAACATATCAGGCTTTCTGCCAGAAAATCATTTGAGAGTACGTAATAAAAACAAAACAGATCATACGTGTCCCTACTAAGTGGTTATGGGTCTGAAATCTTTTGAAATTCGACACTGCATTTCATGTACTTAGACAGGATGGGGCGGGATTTAGCTCAGTCCGTTGAGTCGTCTCTTGAGATGTTTACGTCACGGGATCAAATCACCTCAGTGGATCCATTTAATTGATTGTTTTTTTTTGTCGTTCCAACCAGTGCACCAAGGCCTTTTCTGTCTGTGAGAAAGTGCATAAAAAAGATCCCTTGCTGCTAATGGAAAAATGTAGTGAGTTAGCTCTGATGACTATGAGTCACAATTACCAAATGTCTGAGGTCCAACTGATGATGATTAATTAATCAATGTGCTCTAGTGATGTCGTTAAACAACACTAACTTTATATTTAATAATTACATGGGCTACACAACAGTCTAAAATGACGGGCCCCATTCAGAATGCATGCAAGAGACGAGTGGAAGCCACATCGTAAGTTTTGGAATAGAGAATATGGAAAATCAGAAAAGCCGCGTAAAACCCAGAACAAATGTACAAACAATAAAAAATTCGGAATTCTGAATAAATCCGGAACTTTTATCTCTGGACTAAACAACAATACGTGTAGTTTAAAATGTGAAAAGTGTTATTAAACATCTATTACTTTAATATGCGTACAACCTAAAGACAATGTGATGAAGTATTATTATTGACATCTATTACTTTCGTTTAATACACTTATGACCTTAGACAATGTGATGAAGTACCAGACAAAATTTCTAGCATAACAATAACCCCCCTACCCCCCCCCCAGCAAAAAAACACAACAACAAATAAAAATAAAAATAATTTGCTGGATGGTGCAGCAAGTATGGCATCCAATTACCAAGTCAGTGAGTTGCACAAACAAGCCTCTAGTAATTGGCCTCTCTGCCAAACAGTTTACATGTACTTGTAGCACCATCGAAACCGGAGTGCGGCAAATTACTTATAATAAGTCTGAGACAAGTACCTGTTACGCGTATCACAGTGTGTGTAGGTAAATAAAGTGGACTCGTGTATCTAACAAAAACATACATATTATATAGTGACATAAAATTTCCTATTAACTTTGTAATAGTTGTTTAATGACACTTCAGCAGGGTTTCTGCCAGAGGGTAAAACGGGTATGGCGCCATACCCAAATTTAATTTTTTTAAAGTTAACCTTTCACAAAATTAACCCTAACCCTAACGTAACCCATTTTCATTCTGGGGAATGCCCCACATACACCCTGTTGACTGTGGTTGCATTGAATTCCATAGCACCATATACCCAAACCTTTCTTTCTGGCAGAAACACTGTTCAGAACATTTTAAATTATGGCTACAGGACCTGGTATCATTGTTATTTCAATACTTGGTCTAGACACAGACAGATAATCAGATCGACAGACAGACAGATCGACAGACAGACAGACAGATACATAGACAAAAAAATCAATATGACAGAGATATATAGGGAAACAGACAGATAAGAAACACATACAGACAGACAAAAAGCAAGCAGACAAGAAAATTAATATGAGCGAGACAGAGACAGATCTAAAAGACAGACAGACAGACAGACGGACAGATGGACTGACAGATATACGGACAGATGGACAGACAGCAGACAAGGAAATTAAGAATATTAATAAAAAAGAGAGAGAACTCATTGTCAGTACTCGGGTTATTTCTCCCAAAAAGCAACAAAGGGTCTTTTATGTGCACCTTTCCTCTGGATTATCATTATTATTAGCAGTGCATATCACAATCTTACATTTCTTTGATGTATGTTTACCAGTTGCGATATACTATTTGTGATGGGGGCAAGGGGGGGGGGGGGGGGGGGGGAGGCAATGAATCCACTGACCCCGAGACCCATCACACTTCAGGTGAGTGCTCTAATACTAAGTTAAAATCCCTAACCCAAAAATGTCCTACTGGTATTGGGAAAGAAATATTTCACAACGTAAACATTAGCAAACCTTGAAATAAGCCGTGATAAGTGTACCCGATTATTAGGTTACGTGGTATTTCTCTGTCGTAATCAATTCGGTTACTACTGCAGTTTCGTAATTTTAACCAAAAGGCGAAATATGTTGCCAGTCAGAATGGACTGTACTAAACACCAGGGGGAGCATATTAAAGGGACAGTCTGGAGTTTACAACAATTGTAAAATGTTTTGACTTTAATTTGTGATATATATTTTTTCGTACGTATGAAATTTTTGGGAGGCAAAATCTGGTTTGGGCTACTACAAGCATTAGAACAACAACAAACACCTTGTAATTACAGACACTGATATTTTAAATAAGAAAATGTATTTAATTTGTATGTTACGTCACTGAAAAGGCTCTATTGGTAGGAAACATTTCACAATGGTTGTAAACTCAGGATTGTCCCTTTAAAGGATCATACTTAAAGGGAGAGTAAACTCAAACAAGAGATTTATGTGTTGGAAAGATGCATACCCGGACCACCAACACATACGGACACTTTAAAGGTAGAGTAAACTCAAACAAGAGATTTATGTGTTGGAAAGATGCATACCCGGACAACCAACACATACTGACACTTTAAAGGTAGAGTAAACTCAAACAAGAGATTTATGTGTTGGAAAGATGCATACCCGGACCACCAACACATACTGACACTTTAAAGGTAGAGTAAACTCAAACAAGAGATTTATGTGTTGGAAAGATGCATACCCGGACCACCAACACATACTGACACTTTAAAGGTAGAGTAAACTCAAACAAGAGATTTATGTGTTGGAAAGATGCATACCCGGACCACCAACACATACTGACACTTTAAAGGTAGAGTAAACTCAAACAAGAGATTTATGTGTTGGAAAGATGCATACCCGGACAACCAACACATACTGACACTTTAAAGGTAGAGTAAACTCAAACAAGAGATTTATGTGTTGGAAAGATGCATACCCGGACAACCAACACATACTGACACTTTAAAGGTAGAGTAAACTCAAACAAGAGATTTATGTGTTGGAAAGATGCATACCCGGACCACCAACACATACTGACACTTTAAAGGTAGAGTAAACTCAAACAAGAGATTTATGTGTTGGAAAGATGCATACCCGGACCACCAACACATACTGACACTTTAAAGGTAGAGTAAACTCAAACAAGAGATTTATGTGTTGGAAAGATGCATACCCGGACCACCAACACATACTGACACCTTAACAAATGAAAAACGCATAATTTTAGAGTTAATAAAAAAACATGATTATTCCTGCTAACTGGGGGCAGCCATTTTGTTTTGTTTTTGTGACGTCCGGTGGTACAGCTTGGGGCGAAGTAACATCAGCTCTGTCTATCTGCTCTATGCACAGTGTAAACAAACGCTCTAATTTACAACAAGGTGCTTCGCAACCTGACTTGTAAAACAACATAAATGACTTGATAGTATAATAAAGTATTTAACTAAATATATTTCAATTTGCATTAATAAACGAAATGGAGTTATAGTTTTTTTTTTTTTTTTAAATCCAAAGAAAAAAATGCATATTATTAGGCCTATTGGTATGCTACCTTCAAGCAAAAACGACCACTCATGATACCATGTGACAATTTTCTTTTCTTTGGGACTACGTAATTGGTCAGTTTTGTGATTTTAAATGGGAAAATCTACTTAATCAATGGTTTTACAGAATTACTTACAGTAATAAAGCAGGACGGCTGATCGATTACGATTAGAGGGGTGTCCGTACGGTTAATAAAAGAGGCACATCTTTTTAGTGTGTCTAGTCACAGTGTCTGGGGACCGTCTAAATATACACCTGCCAATCAGGAACCATAGGTACAGGCCTCGGAAAGAAAAGACCAATTAACTAAGAAAACACTACGATTATTATTTCAGTACGTGGGTTAATTTATGTACAAACCATAATACAGTTATTTCAACACTTTGACAATAGTGGTTTATTTTGTATTAAACATAATATATAATTGTTGCTGGCTTACTGGGATGACTATTATTACAGAATATTGCGATGCATCTGCAAAAATCAGGTATGTTTTGTTTCTTCAGTTCGAAGACTAAGTCCTGACGTGACACGTTAGGTATTATATAACCACCAGCTCGCCAGAGGGCGTATTCACTGGGATGATACAAAATGGCTGCGCCCGTTATATATAATAGCCGTCACATTTAACTGTTTTATTAATTAACTATATGATCATACTTGTTGATATTAAGCAATAATATGCATTATATATCGTTGAATATGCATACCAGGTCAAATGCCTTGATTGTCCCTTCCTTTAACGGTAACATTTGATCACGAACAAAGTATCAGTTACGGGAAAACACCAGACGTCACCTACACAAGACCTGTCCTATCATTCGTGACTTATTTCGGGAGCTGCATTAAATGTATGCACAGTGCCAATGTGCTATTAAAATTACAGGTGTATATTGCATTGTATATAGGGGCACAGTGCCAATGTGCTATTAAAAGTACATGTGTATATTGCATTATATATTATAGTATACCTACTAGTAAGTTCATGTTAATTTACATGTGTAATGTGCTAAGTTGTATCACACAACCCTTTGTGAGCAACACTCGGGTAAATACAACATAATTGTTAGAGTATTCAAGACTACCATAATTGGTTACACGTACATGCATAGCTTGATATAAACATAATGTCAGCTGCAGGTCCATGGAGTACATTTACACATATATGGAATTCTGGAATTCTACCAGCGCATATTCCAGGGTACATGTACCTGCATACTTATATACCCCTTGGTAGAATATCACATTTTATCATATCAATTTTAATTTTGACCATAATATATAGATAGTTAGTATTTGTAAAAAACAATCTAAACCAGTTTTATGTGTTTTGCTTAATTACTGTACACAAAAAAAGATGATTAAAGCATTAATTAACAAAATAACACAAGAAAGAAAAATCTCCAGTCATTAACAATAATTTAGTGTAATTAAATGTCTTGCCTAACATAAACCTTTTTACTGCACAGTGATAAACATCCATAGGGGCAACTATAAACCAAGTTTCATTTCACTATGACTTGTAGTTTATAAGAAACTGATCTAAACCAGTCCTTAAGGATTGACGCGAGCAATTGCTCCCGCTTGTGTGTACTCGAGGAAAACTATTTCCACATGGGTGAAAAACTGCTCGCCACGTCACACACCGATATCATTAATTTATCATCCATTAAAGGCTTTTATAGGAGATCTCGCTGGCACTAGAATTTGTGATATCTCCTGCGATATTCTCCTAGGAGATATCGCTTCTTATAATCTTGATTGGACAAATTTTAATCAAATGACATTATTTTGTTATGTCACTGTGTATGTTTCAGCGCTAAACCTATTATTAGTGACGTCACGCCACTGTCGTTCTGTCCGCTGCCAAATATGGTGACATTCAACCCACATTACTGACATTGTTTACAATTGTCGCAAATGAAAAGTATCATAATGGATGATAAAAAGAATACCCCTCTCGTGTCTTTGTGATATCATAATTCATCAGCATTCATTGATAAAAGTATAAAAATCCTCGGCAAGCCTTGGATTTCATACTTTTATCAATGAGTGCTGATAAATTATGATATCACATGACACTCAGGGAGTATCCTCTATATATTTACTCAAAATTACTGTGAATTGTTACACTGGGAGCAATTGCTCTCCTACATAATTTCAGGAGAGCAGTTTCTTGCTCACCATCGATTTTCAAACCATAAGCACTGTCTAAACACGAAACTTTTAATACAAAAGTTGCTGCCGTTGTCACTGCCATCAGTAAAGTAAAGTGAAAAAAAACCTGAGAGTTATAAAGTGCAGGACTCATGTATTAATTTTATGTTAAGTTCTAATGGAATACATTTGAATTCCAACAGGAATCTTTTAGAGTTTAACTTTCTCATGGAGTTTTACAATGTGATAAGTGAATAATTACATCTGAGTGTGATGCTAATTAAACAACAGGGCTTCTAGAATTTTTATCAAATCCACTAGCCATAGGATCAGTCATTTAAAAAAAAATTATTAGCCACAATTAAAAATTCACTAGCCCTACTTTACTTGACAATTTTACAAAATAATAGTAATAGTCAAATATGTCACCTAAAGAGGGAGATAGAGCTTAAAAACACTAACATTGGGGGGGTGGGGGCAGGATATTCATATTTACAAAATATACTTAACTGCAATATTTGACAAAGAAAAATTCACTAGCCGTCAGGTATGGCAATAGTAGTTATTTACTAGCCCAACATTGAATATCACTAGCTATGGCAGTGTGGCTACTGTAATCTAGAAGCCCTGATCACATAACATAAACCAGGAACATGTGATTATCTGAACAGGAAAATTACAAATTTCTTATAAATTTATGTTATCTGGGCATTAAATATCGGACTAGACATGTTGGGGGTGTGTGTTGGAGGGGTGTATGTTTGGTGTTACAGGTACGTATATATCTATATTTTAGAGGAATGTTATTAAAATCATATTCTTAGATTTTCTGCAGAAAAAACAACATGCCCTGCTTTAAATCTTTTGCTGTGGATTGGACCCCATTCCATGTATGACTGTATGAGACCAGCTGTTCGTGGAGAAGAAGTTTAAAGGTAAATCTAGTAAATGATCCATAGCCCTGGACGGACAGATGTCAGATGCTGCGAGGAGATTAATCTCACCAGGCTGACCACATCGGAGGAGCTAAATCTATACAACATATACCTGTCCTTTCATTCTTTCTTTCATTCATTCATTTGTTCATTTGTTTTTTCATTTTCACATTTTCATTCATTCATTCATTCTCATTCATTTATTCATTTTCATTCATTCATTCATTCATTCATTCATTCATGTATTCATTCATTTTCATTCATCCATTCATTTTCATTCATCCATTAATTTTTATTCATTCATTCATTTTCATATTTTCATTAATTTTTATTCATTCATTCATTTTCATATTAATTTTTATTAATTCCTATTTTCATTCATTCATTTTCATTCCTTCCTATTTTCATTCAATCACTCATTCCAATATTCATTCAATCAATCAATCAATCAATCCATTTATAGAAATTTCCGTGATTAATATCCAATTTAGGTTGAAGAACGCTGTTCTGGGCATGTACCTCAGCTATCTAAACAGTTTAACTGCCTGTCCAAGACAGAGGTTTAGTGATTAGTAATTAGTAGTAAGCGAGAGAGACGTTGGTGTAGTGGCCGTACACCTATCGATTAACTTGTTAAACTCGCTCTGGGTGGGAGCCCCAGTACCTACCAGCCTTAAGACTGATGATTTAACTACTATATCACTGAGACTGGTATACTTTTACAACTCTACTCTTCTTGAAATACAAGAAACAAGGTATAGCTCAGTTCAAGTTCAAGTTTGTTTTAACAACACCATTAGACCTAAAAAAAAAAATATATATGTACTTCCAGTATCCCGACCTACCCTAATTTTATGCAGGAACCCTTTTTTTTTTAAATCACGATCCCTGCTTTTTTTGCGATCAGTAATACCTCAGCCGATTACGGTTTCTTTGTGTGATTTGATTTTTTGTTTAAAGTTCCAACCTATCTACCCTATTTGTTTTAAAAGCTGAAACCCGAAACACATACATCAGGGGTGGGAATTGGTGAACTATAAAAAAAAAGAGGAAATCTAGAGGGGTCCCGGAAATTCTTCAAATCCTAGGTTAAAATCTGTGCCATCTGACACATTTTGGAGGAAAGGACGATAAAAATGTGAGGAAACGCAATGTTCCATGAGAGGAAAACAGCTGATCCGAGGAGAATTCCCACCCCTGATACATGTAAAAAACAATTAAGCCTTAACATATATTGATTTATTAATCATTGGCCATTGAATTTCAAAGATTTGGTGCACTGTAATTGTAACATATAGTCTTCAGCGGAAACCGAATAAGTTTTTCCATTACAAGCAAGGGATGTTTTATAAGCACTTTCACGCAAACAGAACAGCACCTACATGTGCCATGGTCTTTAATACTAGTCATGGGGAACTGGTAGAGATGGGGGGTGGGGGGGGAGAGAAAATCAGAAAATTAGTCCACCGAGGGCATTGATCTTTCAAACATAGCATCTCAGACAATTGCTCTACCAACTGAGCTAGATCCTGTCCCTACACCAGTGTTAGAATTACCGGTACATGTTAATGTACAAAATATAGCTTTATTACCCATATGGGATCAAATACACTGGGTCATATTTTTTCGATGATTGCAAAGTGTGCAGACTGCTTCTACAGCCATTGATTGGCTGGCTAAAAAATTATGGTTGGTTGGTTATTTGCTACTACCAGAACTTCACTTTTATTAATTTAATGTTTCTATTCATTAGTCAGATTACACATAATATGTTATACGATCTACAGAAATATACAGGAAAATTGTGGCTTATTTGTTTCATAAACATGAAACGGAATATTTTCATAATCAGTGGCATTAACAATATAGATTTGTTCCATCCAGTGCACCACAACTGGTATATCAAAGGCTGTAGTATGCACTATCCTGTCTGTGGGATGGTGCATATAAAAGATACCTTGCTACTAATGGAAAAATGTTGCGGGTTTTCTCTCTGAGGCAATATGTCAAAATTACTAAATGTTTGACATCCAACAGCCGATGATTAATAAATCAATGTGCTCTAGTGGTGTCATTAACCAAAACAAACTTTAACAATATAAAAAAAAAATTGTTTTCAGTCATATTATGTTATATTTATATATAATATTGTAAACATTTGGCTGTAAAAACAAAATGAGCACTGTTATGCAATGACATCATTTACATTACATTTTATGCACTTTTATGTTATCATGTAATGACTGATGGAATTGCTTTAGCTAGCAAATGATTTGGATTGTTAAGTAAGACTACAAATCATACATGCCCTTGCTCTTGCCCTTGCCCAAGAAAGTTTTAAAATAATTTTTCAACTGCTGCATGCCCCCACCAACTACAAATTTTACCTCCTTTGGGTATGGTGGAGTAATCAACAGTCGCGCACATCACATTTTTCTAACCTTGCAAGCACATGCAAACCAGTGACGTCATATTTATCAACAAATGACAAAAACAATGCTTCATTAGAATATGTCCAAAATGAAAACAGTTTTATAAATGATTTACATCATTTCTTTTATTATTAATAAAAAGTCTATTAAAATCTCTAATACCAAATACAACACTCCAAAAATGGAAATTCCTGAACATGTAACAAAAATGGAGTACGTGACTATTGGTTATGTTGTACATAGTTCTCCAAAAGTGGGTTCTATTTAAAAACTTGCAGGTGTGATGAATGAATTCGGCGGTAGATATTAATAACAAATAGTGTGATATACATATACAGCACTGGACCTACTAGTTAAATAAATTATATTTAATTTACTTTTCACAGGTTTACTGTTTGTCTTTATGTACATGACTCTTGATTACCCCATGATAAGTAGGTTGAACTGGTTTTAGCACTTACATTCAAATAAGGTTCAAATCTCTTCGTCGTGGGTACAAATTCTGAAATCTTTATTTTCACACCACCTTTTAAGTTTGCCTTTCACCCCATATTATATAGCATGACCCATATAAACATGGCGAGTGGCCCATCCCAATACTGAACATAAAATCCTAGTTAGCTATGCTGTGAAGTTACTGAACAGCCCAGTTTCAATTAAAACCACATGTGACATTCATTCTCAAGAATTCTGACAGTAAAATTTAAAATAATAAAAAATATTTAATGTCAAAATAAGCATTAAACATGATATGTTAGTTGCAATGACAGAAAGTACTATTGTGTCTATCAATTGGCATTATTGATGATTACATTTAGTGTTACACTGGTCACCCGTCACTGAATGACTAAAGTAAAGACAACTAAAGTTCTGACAGGCCTACCTGGATCGCACTTTCTCGCAGAGCTGCGCTGACATTCTCGCGAATGTGTGCGGCTTCTCCTTTAATCCTCAAAGCTTTTGCGAACCTTCTTTCGGTCATTTTGAAATATCTTCTCCAATAAAACACCAGATTTTATTTAATCCCATGACAAAATCCTTTACGGAAGTGAATTTTGTCCACCATTGCCGTGGGATCTTTAAAGGGAGATTACTCAAAACTTAGGGCGACACCTTTTCTAAAAATTCTTGGATGATTGTCGAATGGGTTGCCTCGTATTAAATTAACAACTTCCGTGTCATAGTAGGTGCCAGGCGGGTGTGAATATAACCCTGACCATTATAACTGAGGGATCACCTAGTCATATTTATAAAGTAAAAACAGCTGGTAGTAAAATACTATTACCGTAATCCCAATAAATCAATATAATTAGAATTAGCCCGAGTACTCAACTAGACGGACATTAATTTTTGTACGGTTATATGATGTTGAATGAAGCGCGAGGGTGAAAATCGACGCGCGTGCTGACCAGAGACCGGGGATTTATTTTGTTTGGCCTAAGCATACAAATGTCCGTCTAGCTGTCGAACGGCAGAGTACTCGGTTTAAATTAGAATATACCTTTGTTAGTCTACAGTTGACACCTGTATCAGCATACTGTGCCTTCAGAGTTAAAAATAAATGACAGTTTGGTTACTAATGCAAGTGACATCCTACAAACTTTAAATGAGCATTTCATTAACATCTCACAGACTATTGACACAAAACCTTTTACTCCCGAAAATCACACTATATATACTTCAGGATTATCTTAGAAACAAAATGGTAAATAACATGCCATTTAGAATACCACATATCTGTCTACACGATGTGGTAAATTATATAACAAAATTAGACAATCTTTATATGAAAGGTTTCCGGGAAGCATGCAGCCTACCATCTTTATATGAAAGGTTTCCGGGGAGCATGCAGACTACCATCTTTATATGAAAGGTTTCCGGGGAGCATGCAGATCTCGACTCATGAATTTGCTTTCGGCAAACTCAAACTTGTCCCTTTTTAATATTTTGTGACATCCTGGATCCGCGCCTGGAAATGAAAGGCATAATGACATCTCAGCATATTTTAAACTATGGCTATAATTTAGTGGAGAGAGAGAGAGAGAGAGAGAGAGAGAGAGAGAGAGAGAGAGAGAGAGAGAGAGAGAGAGAGAGAGAGAGAGAGAGAGAGAGAGAGAGAGAGAGAGAGAGAGAGAGAGAGAGAGAGAGAGAGAGAGAGAGAGACAGAGAGAGAGACACCGGCTCTCGCGATTGACTAATAGGCCTTTTATGTGGGGCACTGGGTGGAATAGCAACACACCTGAATTCAACGTGGGACGTCGATCCAGTGACCCACTACCTCATGCGAGAAATGCCACTGGGATGTATGAAATAAATAGAAATATTATTGACCATGGAAACTGATTTGATGTTTGGTAACCAATAACTGAATCAATGCGTTCTGCATTGGTTTAGTCTGAATAGACTTTTGTAACGACGATGATTAAATCCGTACATGTATGTATGTATTCATATTATATATATATATAATAAAATTACAGAAACCGTCTGAGATAAATCGCGCCCCCACATTTAACATATGGTTATAGCTACACGTAAATATCAAAAAGGTGTATATATTGCCCAAATGTAGGCAGTATTTTAATATTCTATCAACTGTTCGTGGGTAATTAATTGAAACTCCAATACAAAAAGCTACAAGTAGGCCTATGCGCCTATGTTTTTCTTTTCTGTTTTTTTTTCATAATTTTTATAATTATTCTGAATTTTTCGATATTGATAATCATTTCATTCTTATACTTTCTTAAGTTTTCATTTATTCATTCGTTCGGTTGTTCGTTCAGTCGTTCGTTCGTTCGTTCGTTCGTTCGTTTGTTCGTTCGTTCGTTCAAAAACTTTATTAAAAACTGCATATATATTTTTTTTATTCATTATTCATCGAAATCAACCAGATTGTAGTTAGCTTACAATAATTTACAATAAATATATAAATTAAAAAGCATAACCTATAATAAAATCACTGAACATAATAAAAAAAATTTTTCCATCTATAGACATACATCTCTGAATTTAAGCTAAAGCAGTAATATTTGTAAGGCGCATTACATAACAACTAAACAATGAAAATAATTTTGAAAGTAAAGACACGTTTTCTGCAATTGTAAGATGTTCCCGACTAATAAAGCGTTTTGTAACTATTAAAATTATATCATTAACACATTCTGTATATTCGGTGTGTTTTTTCTGTGGGTTTTTTGTCGTCTGAATATTTGTAATTAGTACACATTGGATTTTACCTCCAATGAATTTTGTACGTTCGAAACGAAAAAAATAAAATGAAGACTCATATAATTATTACAGACGTTAGGACGATCGGAAACACATTGGATGTATAAATGTATCTACTGTGCATTACAAAACTTTATTGGGGAAGGAAAGTTTGTCAAGTGAATGAGATTTACTTTTAAATTCACACTGGGAATTTTTTACTCCAAAATTGTGAATAAAAAACGATATGGCCTCTCGAGAATGGTGGGGAACGGTGCCCATTATCTGAGTCTAGAAACATAGGTGATAAAACCCTGTACTAATGAACATTTTATATTTTGAATATTTTAATGTATCACATATTGAATTATTTATTAATATTATAAAGTTAACAGTGGTTTAATTTCATTTGTTGTGTTTTTATTCCATTAGTGTTTAAAAATTGGGCAAGTGACATTTGATCTATGGCCAGTGAATTTTCAAATCTTTTTGAATTCTAGAAGGCCTAGAGACACTGATATTTTAAACAAAACAAAGAAACCTATGTTTAATCTGTCATCTTTATTGTTGAAAAAGGCTCCGTTTCTCTGAAAACCCAGGACAGACCCTTTAAATGCGTTAATTAAACGGTCACCAAATATAAATCATTGAAAACAAAATTAAGTGCTACAGGTAAAAAACCCTATGCTCAAAGCGAATTTTCTTTTAAAATATATAAATATATATATGTATGTATGTATGTATGTATGTATGTATGTATGTATGTATGTATATATGTATATATGTATATATATATATATATATATATATATATATATATATATATATATATATATATATATATATATGTAGCAGTATCAGATTTTTCACATTTCTCAAACACAGAAAGGAAAACAGCTACGGGTGGGTCCAGACAATTTATTCGATGTCACACAAATTGAAGACAAGGAAAAAAACACCCTTTCAGATAATATCCACTTTCAAATAATACTTGCAGTTCCACCTTTAAAAATGAAATCTGGCCTGACAATATAATCTTAGCAGGAGAAATAAACCTGAACACTAGAGACAAGTTGTTTTATTCCCTGATGGGCTTGGGAGAGGAGTTTGAGAACAATAGTTAACATGCAAGGCAAGTAACGTGCGTTAGTACAGTGTAAGCTGAAAGAAACGATTACCACAATTACAAGTTACCAGCCTATTGTTTGACATAACCTGGCTAAGGATAAAATAAAACATTAGTTACACAATAAGCTGACAGCAGGCAAGCTGTAAATACAAACATACATTAATTACAAAAGCTGATAGCAGGCAATATCTACAAATAAAACATTAAATACAAATCCTAACTAAAACAAATACCACATACTTCCACATACTTCCCCCTCTTAAGAAATGGCGTCCTCGTCATTCAGCTGTTTCGTGAATTATAGTAATAATCGCACTCGCAACACTATCACTGATATGATGAAATACACCACTGTTAGCTAACTGCCGAATTAAATCGGATTTTCGTTGCAAAGTGGGACAAATATTCTGCGACATAATATAATTACCAGATTCCATCCACTGTGGTTTCTTTCCCTGTCTCGTTGAACGACGTGGTAGAGGTTGTGGCGGAGGTTGTGGCGAAGGTCGAGGCCGAGGTGGAGCTATTGGTAAATGAGGTGAAGAAGATGAAACTGGAGAAGATGAAGGCAAATCTCCTTCATCCAGAGATAACATGTCTTGATTCTCACTAGGATCAGTTTCTGTGCTTTCAGCCTCTGGGGCATTAAGCATGTGTTCGTCAACACCAGAACCTTCACCCGCTGTCTCAACAAGATGCTGATCGTCATCAGTAATCTGCGAGGCAGACGTAAATTCTCCAACAGCAACTTCAGGGATGGATATAGGACCATCATCTGCTGTGGAAAATATCATATCAAGATCCTCTATCTCAGACTGTGTTTCCTCCAAATCTTGTTTCTCTGGTGTATCATTTGAATGAAGCGGTTTCTTCCTGGGTTTCGGCTTAGGCTTTTCTTTCTCATCAGGAAGAAGGGATCCTATTGGAAGAAGATGATTTCGATGTAAGGTCTTTCTCCTTCCTTCACCATCTTCCCTCTGTACAACGAACACCGGGATATCCTTGTTCGGCTGTGAAAGGATGAGGTATGGAAACTCTTCCCATCGATCTGCAAGTTTATGCTTACCATCGAAAGCCAATGTCTTGACTAAGACACGATCACCTTCCTCTAAGGTTGCACCCCTAACCTTCAGGTCATAGCCAGTCTTTTGACGCTGTTGAGCTAACTTCGATGCTTTTGATGCCAATTCACAGGAATGTTTAATTTTCTCCTTTAAAGATTTGACATATGTCAGCAGTGATTCATCACCCCTGTTCAATTCAATTCCAAAGGCAAGATCAATGGGCAATCGGGGCTCTCGTCCGAACATTAAAAAGAATGGTGAATATCCAGTTGAATCATGCCTGATGCAGTTATAGGCATGAACTAGAGGTCCAAGATATGTTTTCCAGTCCTTTTTCTGATCAGGATTAAGAGTCCCAAGCATATCAAGCAATGTACGATTAAAGCTCTCGCACATGCCATTACCCATTGGATGGTACGGGGTAGTTCTTGATTTGTCCATTCCCAAAATTATGCAAAGTTCTTTCAACAAACGACTTTCAAAGTTTGCCCCCTGATCACTATGTATTCGTAGGGGAATACCATAGTGTATCACAAAGTTGTTGTAGAAGGCCTCTGCTGTAGTCTTTGCTGTCATATTTCTAGTAGGTATAGCTTGCGCGTACCTGGTGAAATGATCAGTGATTATTAAAATATGTTGATAACCTCCCTTTGAGGTTTCCAAAGTAAGGAAGTCCATACAAATTAACTCCAGGGGTTGAGTGGTGGTGATATTAATAAGCGGAGCACGAGCATTAGCTAATGGTTTCCGCCTTACACACCGGTTACAGTTTTTAATCCATTTCTCTACATCAGCTGACATGCCTGGCCAATAGAATCTATCACGAAGAAGTGACAAAGTCCTGTCACGACCAGGATGCCCAACATCGTTGTGTAAACCATGAAGAACATCGTGTACATATTTAGATGGCAAAACAAGTTGATGTCGAACCTGACCATCGATCTTCACCTGACGATGCAAAATACCTCTTACAAAAACAAAACTATCAAAAGCTCTGAAAAAGGAATTATTCACTGGGGTAGAAGAAAAATCTTGTCGACAAGGTTTCTTCTTCCTTCGTACAAGCTCCATCCATGGATGCAAGATTGTATCAGCAGCTTGGGCTTTCCTCCAGTCTCTGTCAGACATTCCACTGATGTTCTGTCCTTCACCCAGAACAGAATCGACCACTTCTGCAGAAGTGCACAAAGCTTCTACAAAAGGCTGAGCATACAAAACACCACATACAGCTCTAACTGTATCTGCTGGTATCTCTGTATGTTCTAATAAACCAGGTAGTCTGGATAAAGAATCAGCATCAGCGTTATTTAAGCCAGGTCGGTAAAATATGTTGAAATCGTATGCTGCAAGTGCTGCTAGCCATCGGTGACCCGTGGCATCCAACTTCGCCGATGTGAGTACATATGTCAGTGGGTTGTTATCTGTCAGTACAGTAAACTTGTTTCCATACAGGTATTCATGATATTTCTCACTTATAGCCCATTTTAGAGCAAGAAATTCCAACCGATGAGCAGAATAATTGGCTTCAGACTTGCTGAGACTTCTACTGGCATAGCTAATGACACGCTTCATCCCGTCATTTTCTTGATAAAGCACAGCACCAAGACCATGTGAGCTTGCATCAATGTGCAATTCAAACGGTTTACTGTAATCAGGATACCCGAGAATGGGAGGCGAAGATAAGATTTCTTTCAGTCGCTGAAAAGCTACCTCTTGACTGGGTCCCCATGTCCAAGGTTTGCCGAGTTCGTTCTTCTTGGATTTTGGCTTGGTGTGAGGCATTAAGGATGTCAAAGGTCTAGCTACCTTTGCAAAATCCTTAACAAATTTTCTATAATATCCAGCGAAACCCCAAAAATTGCCTAACCTCATTAGGATTAGTGGGCTTTGGCCAACTGATAATCTTCTCAACTTTGTCAGGATCTGCTTCTATCCCAGCGTCAGAAATTACATGTCCAAGAAAATTTATCTTGTTCTTGAAAAAGGAACACTTCTCTGCTGTCAACTTCAAACCTGATTCTCGAACTCGCTGAAATACTTGTGACAAACGATCAAGATGTTCATCATAAGTATTGGAAAATATTAGAATATCATCTAAATAAATCAAACATGACTTGAGATGAAGTCCCTCAAAGGTATCATTCATCAACCGTTGATATGTTGCCGGACTGTTGCATAACCCAAAGGGCATACGATTGTATTCGTAAAATCCTAAAGGTCCAACAGTAAATGCAGTTCTTTCCTTATGGGTTTCTTCAATTTCAACCTGATGGTATCCACTCTTCATGTCTAAATTTGAAAAATATTTTGCACCCGACAAAGCATCAAACATCTCCTCAATTCTGGGTAGAGAGTAAGAATCTTTAACGGTTTTCGAATTCAGCTGTCTGTAATCTACACACATCCTGAGTTTACCATTTTTCTTGCGAGCTAATACCACGTTTGAAGACCAAGGAGAATGAGAATGTCTAATGATACCACCGGCCAACAATTGTTGTAAATGATCCTTGACCTCCTGGTACATTGCGGGTGGTATACGTCTATGTCGCTGCTTAAAAGGTGTTTCATCCTCTAACTCAATTCGATGGTGTACCGCTGTGGTATGACCTACATCTAGATCACCTGTTGAGAAAATATCTGAAAAAGATGAAATGACCTGTTTTCCTTGTTCTAATTCTTCTGGTAATAAACAACAATCTCCAAAATTCAACATATCTAAAACAGAAACCTCCTTTGAAGTTGTTGTCTCTTTCATCTCAGGAATATCTTCAATTTCAACAGCTTGTATTTCACAAAGAATGGCACGTGAGGGAACTGATATTGCACGAGTTGTCACATTAGAAATGTGAATGTCTAACTCAAACAATTTCTTTTTATTGTCATACTGGTAGCTAAATAAACTTGGAGCGATGTCTAAGTCATCAGGAATAACAGAACCCTTGGTTGGTGCAGTCATAGCCCAAGTACATCTATAAGGAAGAGGTTTAACAACAACACCACGTAGCGTGATTTCACTGTTGGCAGGAATCATCACTCTGTTACATTCTGCACTCTTCACCTTACCAAGAATAAAATGGTTTCTCTCCAATTCCTTTTGCTGTAATGTTAAACATCTAAAAGACAGATACCAAGGGGTATGGAGATTAGCTTTTTGTAGAAATCTGTTACCATATGTTTTCTTGCACTGGTTCATAAAATGAGAGAGAATGTTAGTACCAAGAAGTACTGGGACAGAAAAATTGTACTGACTATTTGGTACAACTAACAAAATGCCAAGCAAAGGAGAGGAAATACTCCCTGTCCCTTGCAGTTCAACTTCAATATACCCATGGTAAGGTAAAAGCTTACCATCGGCACATTCAACGTTTAAAATAGTATCAAGAGATTTGAGAGGTGTATCAGAAAAATGTTTGTTATAAAAACCTTCAGAAAATGTTGAAACTGTAGAACCAGTATCTAACAGAGCTTTAGTAGAAATACCATTGACAAGTATAGAACTTTCATTTGGTTCACCAACCATCTCTGTTATTAGCTGGTTTTGAAAAATGGGCTTGTCTCCATGTGTACCTATGGTTTGCCCCTCGCCATAGGCGGTCTCCAGTTTAAAGGTTTACCCGTCTGGTGGGGTAATTTAACCCTACATCCCTTCTTTATGTGCCCTGGCTGACCACAAAAACAGACCGGTTCATTACTCTGAAAAGAAAATGATGCAGAATTCCACTTTGGAACAGATTTGATATCCGCCTGATGCCTTGTTTTGGACTCATTGACTGTCTGACGCTGCTTCAGAGAACTCAACTCTGCTGACATTTGCTTGAGTATACCTCTAATTTCCTGAATATCGGAATTCTCTTGAGAGACCGCAGCCTTTCCAGGAATAGTCAACTTTCCCTTTGATTCACTTCTTTTCTTTCTCTGTTGTAATTCTTCTTCTACTTGTCTTATAACTTTAATAAAATCTTCAAAAGTGTCATCCTTTTCAAACTTGTGTCCTGATAAATCTTTTAGTTCAGGTCGAAGCCCTGTCCAAAACATATTACGTAACATTGCTTCAGTTTCATATTGGTTCACTTTCCCTGTAGCAACAGCCTTGCACAAAATATCTTCAAGCCGGCATGCCCAATCAGCTACACTTTCATCGTCACTTTGTTTAGCTGTGTAAAAGGTAGCCATAATAGCATGACCCACTTTTACTTCTCCAAAAACACTATCAAGTTTCTCTATTAGTCTTTCAATAGGCGCATTTTTATCTATATGCATTGCAACGCGAGCAGCTTTACCGCGAAGCGAACGCCTAATAGCTTCAGACAGAACAGATGTACCATGAATGTTAGTCAAACATTCCAATTCATGTTTCCACTGATCAAAATCAACATCACCTTTCCCGTCACCTGAGAAGAAAGGAAGCCGAGGTGGCTGTGTTAAAGTCAGTGACGAGGGCAGAGTAGACTGTAAAGGCGAATATTTGGTAGCTCCTTCATCTTCCTTTTTGACAGCTCCTTTAGTAAACTGAGTCATCCAGCTAACCAAATCTTCAGGAGTATCAGCCTTAGGCTGGACATGTAACTGTCTAAATGAAGAAATTAACTGCAACTCTTCTGCACTTAATTCTGGTATTTCAGGATCAGACATGGTTGAAGGTAAGTATATACTGTAATACTATCTTTATAAGTCACAGAAGATATTAAGGTAACAATATAACAACTACACACAAAAGCAAGTTCAAAATACTAAATGTTTCCCTTGAACTACCAACCAAGACAATTTAGCTAATACATGAACATCTCTAAAATTGAAACAATAAACATTTAAAACATCATTCAATTCACAATGTTACAAACCTGAAAAATAATTTGAATGAATATCTTGTGTATTTTATTGTTGTTCAGGAATGTTGCAGAAATAAGTCATAAATCCTGGAAAGGAAAGCATTTAAGTTACTAATAATTTGTAACTACATTTGTGCAATATGTTAGTTTTGTATAAAGAAACATGTGCAGGTAAGTCAAAACTAAGTAAAAGTAGGATTTATTTCTGAGTAGGGAAATACTTTAAAAAAAAAAAAAAACCCAATGCATGGCTATTTGTATTCACTAGTTAAACCATAACATATAATTTTTGTTTCCAAAATGTTGGAACTATGACATAATAATATAGGTACAACCTGACAAATATCTAAGATCACATCAAAGTTCAAGTCACATTATTGACAATAGCCAACACATGATAATAAAAAAAAATCTTCAAAAACAAATACAAGGTATTCTACTTCAGGTATTGGTTCTTTCTATCACAGGTAAGTGAAAACAGTTGAAATAAGTAAATTAAATGAAATAATTAAATAGATTCACACAGTTGAAGGTACTCAATTCAAAATTTGTATCGTTACATCACATTTTCTGTAATCCGGATCACAAAGGAAACAATGTCCACAGAAGAAAAATAAAAATAATAAAATAAATAAATCTGTTTGTTATTTGTTTTCTGAGGAATAAATGTGTGGGTTTTTATTTTTATTTTTTATTTATTTTTTAACTCAATGTCATGACATTATACATAATATGACCATTTCTCATCACATTATTTTGGTTATGAGTTAAAATGTCCACGTGGAATTAAAAAAATACAAAAACAAAACCACACACACACACAAATAAAATCAGAGAAGCTCACGAAACATCTGATGACGTCATATACTAGAGAGGAAGTCCATAAGTGGAGTTATTAACACTGTCGTCGATACATGCACCGTCTGCCATCCATTTGTCGTGTGTACATCCTTTATTTTGTCTGTCAGTCCCTACGTCGGCTCCAAATGTAGCAGTATCAGATTTTTCACATTTCTCAAACACAGAAAGGAAAACAGCTACGGGTGGGTCCAGACAATTTATTCGATGTCACACAAATTGAAGACAAGGAAAAAAACACCCTTTCAGATAATATCCACTTTCAAATAATACTTGCAGTTCCACCTTTAAAAATGAAATCTGGCCTGACAATATAATCTTAGCAGGAGAAATAAACCTGAACACTAGAGACAAGTTGTTTTATTCCCTGATGGGCTTGGGAGAGGAGTTTGAGAACAATAGTTAACATGCAAGGCAAGTAACGTGCGTTAGTACAGTGTAAGCTGAAAGAAACGATTACCACAATTACAAGTTACCAGCCTATTGTTTGACATAACCTGGCTAAGGATAAAATAATACATTAGTTACACAATAAGCTGACAGCAGGCAAGCTGTAAATACAAACATACATTAATTACAAAAGCTGATAGCAGGCAATATCTACAAATAAAACATTAAATACAAATCCTAACTAAAACAAATACCACATACTTCCACATATATATGTATGTATATATATATATATATATATATATATATATATATATATATATATATATATATATATATATATACATACACAAATAACAGGGGAAGGGAGGTCTTATCGATCTAGGCTTTGGCAAGCGAACTTTTGGGGAAGTCATATATATATATATATATATATATATATATATATATATATATATATATATATATATATATATATATATATCTGTGTGTGTGTGTGTGTGTGTGTGTGTGTGTGTGTGTGTGTGTGTGTGTGTGTGTGTGTGTGTGTGTGTGTGTGTGACTCCCCCAAAGTTCGCATGCCACAGCCTAGATCGATAAGACCTCCCTTCCCCTGTGTTATTTCATGCACATGCCGATAATAACTGCAGATTTATCACACCACTGTACTTAGGATCATCCCGTGCATCAAGCGCACGCTTTACCACTGGGCTACGTTCCGTCCCAGCCAGACAGAGCACAGAAGAACGTCCGCTAGACTGGTGTATACGCTTCACGGTAAACCAAATGGCCACGTTGGGAACCAATCAAATAATTCGCGAGCGTAAGCGAAAAGTTTGCTGGCTGAACTTGGGGCTAGTAGTAATAGACGCGCGATTTGTTCAAACTTGAATCGAACCTTTGCATCTTGCATTAGTAATTGTATATTAATCAATGTGCTTTAGTGGTGTCGTTAAACAAAACAAACTTTAACAATCTTTAGTAATTGTATATAATAAGACGGGGGCACTATATTGCAAGGAGTGGTGTTTAGCTCGGTTGAGTGCTTCCGTGAGGTCGTTGCAGGATCGAACCACCTCGACGGATCGATTCAATTGAATGGGTTTTTCTTTCGATCCAACCAGTGCACCACAACTGGTCAAAGGCCGTGGAATGTGCTTTCCTGTCTGTGGGGAAAGTACATATAAAAGATCCCGTGCTGCATTAGGAAAACAAATGTAACGGGTTACCTCTGATGACTACGTATCAGAATTACCAAATGGTTGACATCCAATAGCTGATGATTAATTAATCAATGTGCTCTAGTGGTGTCGTTATAGAAAACTAACTATATTGTAAATTTCATTAATAAGAAAGACAACTCTGTAACCTTATAATGAAAGAAATAACAGGATTTATCCGTGAGCTACATGTAAATCTGTCCGATCCAGTCGTTAGCGTATTTAATATATTACCCTGTTTGCTGCCATTGAAACAAGTTTCTCAATACTAGAGCATTTTGTCGACTAAAATTGTATGTTAAATTAATTTTTATATGCAAAGTGTTTTTGGTAATCCTAATGTTTGTAGAAAATTTCGTCAAATTAAATATTTCAGAAATCCATTTTTTTTTTTTATTTAAAAAAAAAAATATTGATAATTACATGAAATTATTCCACCAAAACAGAATAAAATAAAATCAGTCAATTGTCCTTAAAATTCGCAATTAGCAAATAGCATAATTAGCCTCAAAATTTCTCTTGTACGTACGTCGGAGCAAGAGTTAGTGTGTGCGTGCATATTATTTAGTCAAATGTTTAAACTGTGCCTAAATTCGCACACATGCGACTTGATTTTAGAGGTTAAATAATGCAGTAGAGTATGTGCATTGTCGTGTCAAAGGTTTGTAATTTATTTGAATTGGAATAACTTAATAAAAAAAACGTGTATTATCGTGTCAAATGCTCAGATGCTACTTGAATTTGCGAACGTTAAATTGTGCACAGATCAAACAACAACACATTCGTAGTATGACCTTTTATCGAATGTTACTGTAATTCATAAAAAAATAAAAATAATAATGTAGGGAACACACGTTAAATGTCATTTGAATCCAAATACGTTAGAACACGGGGTCAACAATATAATGGCATGGAGCAGGTGTATTATTTTGTCAAGTGCTACTTTTAAATTGTCAGTTTGATGTGGAGGTCAAATAAGAGAATAAAACATGTATATATATATATATATATATATATATATATATTATCTGTCACGTGCTATTTGAATTCAAGTACAGTGAATGACAAAACCATTAGTGTATTCAACTTTGTAGCTTTGCACAAAACAAAGTCCAAGATATGCTTTCATAAGGATGATACTGCTTTTATGAATCAGGGGCTTAATTCATTAAACTCTCGCAAATTTGCGATCTCGCAGGGAAATGTAAAAATAATTGCAAAGAGGATACTTTGTTGTCTAGCAGAGACTAAGAAAGCTTTGTGAATTAGGCTCCAGTACTATATTTAGGCCTACTTGATTATGTATGTTTCTCTTATCCCGACGTGGAACGGTCAAAGTATAAATACAGTTCTGTTCTGATCGGTCTGGTATTTCATTTATAAGATAACTGCCACTTCTTACTTCCTATTAGAATTGCCACTTTCAAAACTGGTTTGGCAAATCTTAACTTTAAAAGACAGAGTTCAATGGGTGTGCATTTTGTTTACTTCTTACTTCGTCTGTAGGTTTGCCACTTTCAAAACTGGTTTGGCAAATCTTAACTTTAAAAGACAGAGTTCAATGGGTGTGCATTTTGTTTACTTCTTACTTCGTCTGTAGGTTTGCCAATTTCAAAACTGATTTGGCAAATCTTAACTTGTAAAAGAAAGAGTTCAATGGGCACACATTTTATCACTTCTTGCTTCGTCTGTAGGTTTGCCAATTTCAAAACTGGTTTGGCAAATCTTAACTTGCACAAGGAAGAGTTCTTAAAATCAAGTATGCTCGCACTTTGGTGAAACGAATGGGATACTACCATGTCATATAATATTTTATTGCAATAATAAACTAAGCCAAATGCTTTGTTTTAAATGTAAATATTTATTACCATAAAATAGTATCCTTGGTAGCTTAATGTATATATATATATATATGACCCCAAAGAGATGAACGTTGGATCAGCCGTACTAGTCTTGGAGTAGGTATTACATTGGTGAAATAGGGGTTGGCGTTACAACACAGTAGCAGCACTCCACACAAAAGAGGAATGATAAAAATGCCAGCATCATAAAGCTATTAGTTATAAAGCAAATGATGAAAACTAAATAATTTAAGACTTGAAACATACGACTTAAATTGTAAAACTATTTTACCGATGCCATTTTGTATTTTTAATATGATGGGTATTACCAGCTATTTTTGAAAGGGTTTCGTTTCATACTGAGCTTAATGAAAAATTACAAAATTAATAAATACAATGAAATGAAAAAAGAAAAAAAACAGAAGAGGAAGACAAAATGGTGTTTGTTTGCTCTCCTGAACCCTCTCACTCCCCGTGATGTGCCGTAATATTATTTCTCTGTACAAATTACCCGTGGCCTTACCTTTACTGAAATGACAATAAGAAAACAATTGGAGCACAGTAATATAGGGTCTTCTCCACACCAGTGAACTATTTTTCTCAGAAGGTTCAACTGCTCACTTTTCCTTGCCTAGTTTAGGTTCCGCCACAAACTACCTAATGCCTCGCCCCCATACCTCCCATTGATACCTAAGTCAGAGGACTCTGGTGGCTGTTTTTGTCCATTTAAACACTTAGTGATACTAATTACCAGGTCGACAATCTTCATCTCTTAAACAAAATTGGGCATTTCACCACTCTAAAGGCAACCCTACACGATACGAGTGTCTTGTGCGGGAATAACCGATTGCATAGCAACCGATGTAATTGTAATGTTTGTTTAGTCAGTCGGCTATCCTCGTATGAGACAGTCGTATCGTGTAATGTCACCATAACACTGTGGTAGCCAGAGTACTCTGCCGTTCGAAGGAAGGAAATATTTTATTAAACGGCGCACTCAACACATTAAATTTTCATTTACTGTTATATGGCGTCGGACATATGGTTAAGTATCACACAGATATTGAGAGAGGAAACTCGCTGTCGCCACTTCATGGGCTACTCGTTTTTGATTAGCAGCAAGGGATCTTTTATATACACCATCCCACAGACAGGATAGTACATATCATGGTATTTGTTACACCAGTTGTGAAGCAATGGGTGGAACGAGAAATAGTCCAATGGGCCCACCGACGGGAATCAATCCTAGATTCGATCGCACTTCAGGCGAGCACTGTACCACTGACTGCCGTTCGAGAACTAGACAGACATTTGGCAGAGTGCGATTATAACTGTCCAAACGTCCATATATCTATTGAACGGCAGAGTACTCAGACTAACAGTTTGATAAGAGAACCAGAGATCAAAATGACAGATCTCGGACAATGTGGAAACTCTACAGGGTATGCACTGTCCTGCATTGGGGAAAATGCATATATAAAGGTCTCTTTTAGCTTATTCGGGAGAGGCATCAATACGTTTCCTTTGTCACTTTTTAGAGCAGGTGTCGCAACAGGTTAGATCCCCAAGATCAAATGGAGTAACACTGGCGGACACGCTTTGGGGTCCCCAAGAAAACTTGATTCAAAGAGCTGTAGTTACGAACACAACCTAACATGATCATTAGTAGCTTGGATGCAGACGTAATAAGACACCACAGTGCAGGATATAGCTCGGTCGGTAGTGCTCTTGCTGGAGGTGATTGGTTCATAGGACTTAACCTCCACAGCAGATCCATTGTTCCACTCCACCCTGCACTACCCTACAATTGGTATGTCAAAGACTATGGTATGTGGTGTCCTGTCTATGGGAAAGTACATACAAAAGATTCTTTGCTGCTAATGGAAAATGTAGCTGGTTTCTTCTGGAGACTCTTAATCTCTTAGACAAAGTGTCAGAATGACCAATTAACATTCAGTAGCCATTGATTACTGAATCACTGTGCTCTAGTGGTGTCATTAATAAACCTAGGTCTAAAATATGCTAAGGTGTCGGAAAACAAACATGGGAGTTGGACAAAGCCCGGTGGACTGGTAAAATGGAGGTGGGACAAAGCCCAGTAGACTGGGGGGGGGGGGGGGGGGGACGACAAAGCCCGGTGGACTGGTAAAGCACTCTCGCTTGACAAGTGGTCTGCTGGCCCATTGGGCTATTTTTCGTTCTGTTCCAGCCAGTGCTCCACTACTGGTATATCAAAGGCTGTGGTACATGTATGAGCTATCCTGTCTGTGGGAGAGTGGATATAAAATATCCCTTGCTACTAATGGAACAATGTAGAAAGTTACCTCTCTAAGACTATATCTAAAAATTACCAAATGTTTGACATCCAATAGCCGATGATTACTAAATAGTGGTGTTGTTCAACACACTCCTTTCCTTTTTCTGTTTAAAAACAATGCACAATGTAAAAGTTTGTTTTGTTTAACGACATCATCAGAGTACATCAATTTATTAATCATTAGCTAATGGATGTCAAATATTTGTTAATTTTGACATATAGTCTTAGAAAGGAAACACACTACATTTTTCCATTAGTAGCAAGGGATCTTTTATATGCACCATCACACAGACAGAATAGCACATACCACGTCCTTTCATATACCAGTCGTGGTGCACTGGCTGGAACGAGAAGTAGCTCAATGGGCCCACCGACGGGGATCGATCCCAAACCGACCACACATCAAGCGAGCGCTTTACCACTGGGCTACGTCCTGTCCCTTGCACAAAATAAGACACAAAAACATGGTAATGCACAAAATAAGACAGAACACAGTATAATATGTTGAAGCCTGTTTTAATTTTGGACACACCAGTATCTACACACTAATCATCTATGTAGAAGTTAACAGACTTCCGTGTTAATAAGTCAGATACATGTACAGTCATTTACAGTCACTGTATACAAAACAAATAGTTTTTATTTTCATTCATAAAGAGTATTGTCACAACTTCTGTTAGTAACTCTCACTTGGATTAAAGAGTTGTATCCTTTATAAAATTACTCTCTGAATGCAAAACACATAGAAGAAATAATAAACATATATTCAGAGTTATCTACCTTTTTTGACAAACAAAAATGAATAATATCTTTATACTAACAATAAAATATGAAGTTATATCCCTTTTTTTTCAAAAATTAGTTATCCTGTTGTCTGTCAATATGGGTTATTTCCCCTTTTCATCAATTAAAATAGATTTAATCTCCCTGCCATCAAGTACTCTCTCTCCCTTTTCTCTCTCTCTCTCTCTCTCTCTCTCTCTCTCTCTCTCTCTCTCTCTCTCTCTCTCTCTCTCCATTTTTCGATTGCTTATATTCCATTGTATTTAGCATTCATGTGTTTTCATTTTCTATTACTTCTGGATACAACTCAAATGATTCTTAAACAGATTATGTACATGTGCCCATATTAACAATAAATAGAAATTTGCTGTTTGTTGCCTTTTTCTTCCCATTTACTAGTGGACTAGAAATTTATATTTGTACACCAGTGTTTTTTGTTTTTTTAATACAGTACAATTTTCTTCTACAGCTGAAACATTGCAAATATTTACAGTTATTTGTCATTTGTATTATAAATACAATAAAATAAACGTTTAAACTGCCATTGTGTACAACGGGTAATAATGCACAAAAATTGCATTATATCATTTACCGACTGTTAAAAACTAGTAACAAAGAATTGCAAGCTGGCATGTAAACCATACTCGGGCCATTTGCAGTAGAGGTCTTTGGTCATATATTTGATCATATGATAAACACGGAATTGTGCATACCGTATTTCCTCTAATAAGCACCCAGGAACTTATTCATTTCAAAATGGTTGCACACACAGTGCTTATTGGAGACTGGTGCTTATTGGAGACTGGTGCTTATTGGAGACTGGTGCTTATTGGAGACCGGTGCTTATTGAAGACCCGGCCTTTTTTTTTTTCAAACAAATTTTAGAAATTAAAGCTAAACACTACAAATTTACAATTTTTATTATTTTTAAACTTTAATTTCGAACTGTAACAAAACTTTAAAACTTTAACAAAATAATGAACAAATTAATATGATCTGTCCATATAATGTTCCTAAATTATGCCAGGGATTAATCAGTTTTCGACAGTCTTACCCAGCATTTATTGGAAGCCTGTTGCTTATTTGAGGCCCAGTGCTTACTGGAGGAAATATGGTACTGCTATTCTGACAAAAAAATAATAATTATAAAACTCGGTAATAAAAATGACCTTGAAAACAAAATCCAGAAAAATGAGAAGATTAAAAAACAACAACAATATATGAGTTTATTAGGGGCAGCTTGCGACTCCCCTGAGGATCCACGACAATGTTTATGGTGAACTTTTCATGAAAGAACAAAAAGAATGGAACAGTTTCAGCACTAAAATAGAAAATTATCGACCCCCCCCCCACCTCGAGAAATATCATCTCTATAAACTAAATGTTCTAAAACATTAACCACGTCACCTGCACCCACCAACATTTTAAACTCTTTTCTTGTGCAATTACTTTCCTTGTTCACAAGATTAAATTTTATGAGGTCAGGTCAGGTCATAGGTTTTAACGTGCACATTCAGAACAAGCTGTTGTAGCACACGCCTGTCATGGGTGCAGGTATCGACTTTTACCGGCTCCATCCAGGACAGGAAAGAAATGATCCCTAAAAGAATGATTTTAATTTATATGCAATGTGGAAAGCGTATCAACAGAAACAGGACAGTTGTAATGTAAACTGGTACACACAAGGTAGATAACTCTCAATTAAAATTAAAAACCAATTACTCTGAATGATCTAGAAACAGACAACAATTTTTGTCTGATTTGTATTCAATATATATTTACATGCAGAATCAAGTAAATTCCCCAATTCTGATAGCAAAAATTCTGCTGAGGAGGTTTGAAAAAAGAAAAAAAAGCAAAGATGTAATATAGTCATTGGAAGATATCAATGACTTTAGAGTAGAGGGTACCAGCAGCTATTTATTAATGGGGGTGGGTGAGGGAATTGCATTTTTTTTCAGAGTTGGGGAGTTCAGTGCTGCCTGGCAACCCTGCCTCTGATGCCTTTGTCTAAAAAAATTTACACTAATAACCTCAGTGTTTGAAAGCCCCTACCAAAAACTCCCAAACAAACAATATTATTGCTACCGTTACCTATTAGGTTTATGCCACTCATCAAATACATTTTCATAGGTCTTGCGACAAAATAATTTTTACTCAGAACATAAACTTGATACCCCCCCTGAATTACAGTACCTACAAAATCCTAAATAATTATTTAAATTTAAGATGCCTTTAGATATTTATTATTAGTATCTGTAGCATGAATCTCAAACCTATTAGTAATCATTTAGCTAATTAAGTTTTACACCTCTAACTGACATTGCAGATCACACATCCTGACAGTAAATATATCAAACTTCATGATTCTATTTTTTTTTTTTTTAAAGTCATCGCAGGGGTCAGAACTTAATTATTGTCACTATTCCAAGGAATAGTGCATTTGAGAAAGCACTATTCCATCTGAGAATGTATTATCTCCCTTGTGGGATGGGCTCATTATATTTCAAGGGGAGGGAGCATCCTAAATTATGGTGCACACACTATAGCTATAAAGTCCAGCAGATTCAGAACACCGTTGAATAATATTGCAGGTTAAAATGCTAAGATGGATTAATTGCATGCAAATTCCGCTTTCCCCTGTAGTATTGAAACTATTCTTGACGGAATACTGCAAGATTTGTTTTACTAGTCTATATGGAAAATGAATGATTTCAGAATAGCAGAATAGTGTATATTTTGACCTATGACCCCCCTCCCCCCACCCTTGCCCCTTTTGACAAACTGAGGTAGATTAAGCAGCTTCTTGAGATTCAAATTTAAAGTCTTTAAGAGGAAGAATTAAATTAGATTCATGCTACAATATAAAAGTTAAAACACCCCAAAACACCCCCAAAACACCCCACCCAAAACAACTCATTAATATCATATATACCAAACAAAAAATGAAATACATACGTTTTAATACTTAAATATTTTTCATTATAAAATGACTTGGTAAATTGACTTTCAAAATGAGCCTAATTTGGGTGGGTTTTTTTCCACAAAACATTGGTAATTTTAATAGACCGAAAAACAAGTGACATTCAAACTGAATGATTTTAAATAAATTAAAGAAAAAACAAAATTAATATTCGCTTTTCTTTTGTTGTTCAGTATATTACAGCCTAATAAGGTCTGGTTGTGATACATATAGTTAGCATTCTTAATTTTTAATGAATATTCATTTTCTTGCGTATATAAATAAATTATGACACTTTGCAAATCAGTCATTATAGCAGTTTCATAAATTATGAGATATTGAGGGATTGGGCAATAATAAAACATAACTGGGGTTGGGGGTGGGGGAGGGTGGGGTGGCTGACAGTAGTGTGATCATTATTTTATCTAGTACATTATTTTCGTTCATATGCATAAATGTAACAATTTATATATATGAAAAAAAAATGTTTTCCCATCCCCCACAACTATGATTAATTCTGGGACAAATGAGAATTGAAATAGGTCGAAACTTGCTTCGGAAATCTAATACAGCTGTAAGTTCCTGTAAAAATGTATAGACATGTACACAAATTAAAATATAATTTTAATAAAGATTAACGCAAATATGTAATTGGCCGGCAGTTAATTAATTGTTAGGGAAAAACCCTATACCACTTTTTGTGTGTGTATAGCAGTTACAAACAAGAAAAAAAACCCTCAAAAAAGATAAATACAACAAATTCTTACAAGTGATTGGCCATTATCACCAATACGAAAAAAAACAAAAAAACACAAAGCCCAACAATCTACAGAAAATATTAAATATAAATGTACATTTCTTCCACAAAACATCAGGCTACACATATTGTATTTGTACATGTATAAAACATAGCCTCTTTGTTAGACACAAATCCTGAACACACAGGACATTACATATACTCACCCGTCTCTCTACCCCACCCTACCCCTCCAAATCTGCCCTCACCTACCCTGGATGCAATCACATCCAGTTCTCCAATGCACTTGGCTCACTAACCAGCCAATAGAAATATCACTACTGAGGTATTTTTAACCAATGAAATGATGAGGTCAATTAATTGCAATTACCTCGCAGCTATGATGAATAATATAAATGATGATTGGGATTTGGTAAATGATTCACAGTCGTCTAATGCTCCTTGTAACTTCTACTAGTTCTAGTTAACACTGAATACAGGTATACTGCAAAATATACGTTACACAAAAAAATCAAAAAAAAAAAAAAAAAAAAAATCATGGCAGATCACAACATAAAATTTAAATAAATCACAGAGAATGAAACGGTACAAACTATGCTGCAATAATCGGAAATCCTGTTTGTATTTCACACCAGCAGGCAAGAAATACATCATATTATAATGCATGTTTTTTAACATCAAGATCCATCTTGGAATTGAAAAAAAAAAAAAAAAAAAAATTACCCCCCCCCCACAAACATGAAAAGTAATCCAAAATATGTATGCATCAGTCATGCTTTATTTTATATATATTTATATATATGAAAATCTCATAAAAAACAGCCCGTTTGTTGACTGCCACAAAATGTTTTTAAAGACTGAGCAACTAGAAAAATCCAACACAACTTCGTGTCTAACGACTTTTAAAAAGTTTGATTCTACAAAGCATAGGTGTATTCTGTATTTGATTCGAATCTAATAATAACAACAGTAATTTGTAAAAAGTATTTTCTTTGGATACACTTATTTTTCATAACATCAGAACCATTAGAATATATATATATACATGTATATATACAAGTTTACATAGCAATGGATTAAAATAGTGACATTCTGTCGTACATGTACAATGGATTACTAAACATTTTAAAATCCACCTGTTAGTAAAAATTTATTCTTCTTTTGATTTTAAATAATAATAATAATAAAAATATCTTATTATATAATCCACAACTTTTGACCATTAGCTGAAAAAAAAGGGACAGTTTTGGCCATTAAGTTAAAAAGAACCAGTCAAACATTTTGGTCATTACTTTAAAAAGAACCGGTAAAGTGTAAGTCATGCATGGGGACAAAATCAGAGACAGGAATAAGAATAAACATTTTTAATAATTTAATAATTTGTTTATTAATTTCTCATTAAATTAAAAAGAAGAAAAAAAAAGAAGAGACCCCACCCCCACCCCCACCCCCAAACCAATCAACAACACTTGAATGTAAATAATAAACTGAAGTGTAAACATTTTGGCCTATTAATGTTATGAGACACATACATGTGGTTTGTTGTGATGGATCAAACAAAATCACACCATCTGTATCTGCCATTTTTTCATAATATGGCCACTGAAACATGGCCAACTACAGGTTATATGGCTATCAGTGAAAGCTCACTGAAAATTAAATAATAAAAGATATAAAACTAACTTAAGTCAATGTAACACAAACTTAAGTAGACATAAAAGTAAAATATTGACTGTTAATAAAAAGGGATTAAGATACAAAATTTTAAAAAAAAATTATCGATCTGACAATATTTCTTTGAAAATAATGTAACCTAATTCAGTCTTCATCCAAATAAAGTGCAATAAAATAATAACTGTCACTTATCAAAAGTTTGAAAACAAAAATGTTCCCGGGCTTATATTAAAAATGACATTATCTGATGCTGTCTTTGTAGCAAGTGTCATAGCAGGGGTCGAAATACTACTATGCCGACAAGTTTTTTTCTGGTCAACATCACTACAAGCCGGGAGATTTTTTGTTAGTCGTCCCGGCAATTATTTTATGTTTAAATTCACATATTAGTTTGAATCAACCATGCTTGGTTCAGAAGGTTTTGATTGGGCCAGAGCAACTTGTTAGTTGCTGGACCAAATATCTGGCAGCAATGTCAGCCAATGTCGACCCCTGCATAACAATATTGTTATGGTACCCTTGTAACATAACTTATGTTTTAAAGATAGCGATCTTATAATTTGTAATTTATGAAAATAAAATCATTAATGTATCGATGAGGTTGCATTCAAAAACAACAAAATAAAATAAAATAAGTATACCGTATTTCCTATAATAAACACCCGGGTGCATATTAATCTCAAAATGGTCACAGACCCGGCGATTATTGGAGACCCGGTCTTTATTTTTTCAAACAATAAGTCATAAAAAGGGACCAGCAATTTTAATAAGTTATTATTATTATTTTAAATTATGCCAGGGAGTAATCAGTTTTCAGATGTCCTACCTGGCTTTTATTGGACACCCAAAATTTATTAGAGAGCCCGGCGTTTATTTTTTATTGGAGGTCGGCACTTATTAGAGGAAATAAGGTAATATGTGGTAGTTGTATTTGTGTAGTTTCATTCTTGTAATAATCGGGAACTATATGTATTTACTGCGTGTGTCACATTATGATGGCACTCAATGAATTCGTAACACAGTTCACTCAGTGTTGTTGACATTAACTGCGTAGCAAATAAAGTCATACTTAATGTGTGTAATAAATTAATTAGTTAGTGGTAAACACAAGCAAAATAAATTATCACAAATTTAGAGAACTCAACACGGAAACAATTTTTTAAAAAACAATTCTAAAATGTTTTCCATAAAAATTATATGGCACTCCCACTTATATAATAATCTATTTATTTCTATATATTATATATTCCCCATATTCAACTTTCACCCATATTTAGTAAATAGCATCTTAAATCTTCTATGAAAAATGTCAGGGCTCGAAAATAAAACCGGCGAAAGGGGGTTATTTTTTAAAGACCAAACAGGTGAAATGGAAATTCACCTGCTAAAATAGCCCCCCCAGAAGCAGGTAATTTTTTAATACACACATGTAATACGTATGTACAATTATCTCACCTGCTTATGATTGTTACATTTATATTCTTTAACAAAATGTTCAAAATTTTCACACTATTCCAAACCCTCACCTTACCCACTTCTGTCTTATTTTCAACAACACATATATTTTCTTTGGCCTGTTATTAAAAAAACAGAAAAAAACCCCTGAATGTTTAACCTTGGTCTTGAAATGAAAAACTGCCAGAGAAGATAAAGAATAAAACGGAATGAAAGTTAATAGGTCAAAATTATCAAATTGTGGAATTAAAAATCAGCCGATTTAGAATCTGAATAATTAGCTTTACGTTATGTGTTATGTTGTAGGTAGTGTTAGTACAATAAGTGTTAAAGTAATGATAATTAATAAAAAATTGAAAAACTAAACTGGATTACTGGTCTTCTATTTTCAGTTGCCAGGTGGCTAAAGGTGATTGTCGAAACATCTGTACTCGTATGAGAAAGGGCCACACCAATATACACAAATACCGCAACACAAAAGTTCAGTTTTTTTGCTCACAAACTATTAATTTGTGAATCTCTCAGTATCCACAGATTAAATGAGGTTAATTCATAAATGCACATACATGTATGTATATTATTAAACCTCTAAAGTTAATATTTTTTTTCTTTTCACATTCTGGTTTATTTATCCTATAAAATGCACATCAATCAACTCCATTCATAACTTATCATCATAGTTTGACCGTATGAAGAACAACCAGCGTGTGTAAAGTTGAGGTATAAATGAGGTCATTTATACTGCATACTCGAGTTGTTTGTCACAACTGTCTGTTTCAAACAGTATTCTCGGCACAAATTTCCTCCTACGAAATATGTTTTCACCAAAACCAAGCAGAGACTAAAATGTATTTTTGCTCCTGTTCTGCCATGTTCCCATTACATCACATATTAAAATAGCACTCGACTCCTCATCTAATTGTGCTGAGTTAGGAGCCACAATGAATGAACACAGTCATATTTCCATCCTCTCACCTCGTCACTCAAATTACACACCAGGATCGAATGAATATCTGCACAATTTTATTCCTGGACAACTGTTTACCCCATCATGAAATTATGTGCTCCTGAGAACTTGAAGTCAATTCTGTCACAGGATAAAGTTAGAAAGTTTCATTTCAGAAGTTCATTACTATAAATGGCTGACAAAAAACAGACTTTTCAACTGAGATGGTCCAATTTGGCAGCAGGCAAATTATGGACTTAAATCATCGATTTTTCGATTGTAGACTTTACAACAGAAAGTGTCGAGTTTGCCAGCAGACAACTCTTGGGACATCAAATTGTAGACTTTACAACAGAAAACTATTAACTTGCCAGCAGACAAATTGCAGACTTTAAACTGTAAACTTCACGAGAGGTTCTAATTTACTAGCAGTTAAATCATGGACTTTACAGTTTAAAAGGTCTAACTTGCCAGCAATCAAATCATGGATTTGACAGTTCAAATAAAATCATGGATTTTACAGTTCAAAGGATTCTAAAATGTAAGCAGTCAAATCATGGACTTTACAGTTCAAACAGTCTAAAAACTTGCCAGCAATAAAATCATGGACTTGACAGTTCATGGACTTAACAGTTTAAACAGTCTAACCTGCCAGAAATAAAATCATGGACTTCACAGTTCAAAGGGTTCTAACTTGCCAGCAATCAAATTGTTGACTTTACAGTTCAAAGGTTTTAACTTGCTATAGCAACCAAATCACTGACTTTACAGTTCAGAG
The DNA here is from genome assembly GCF_016097555.1 of Gigantopelta aegis. Classification (NCBI taxonomy): domain Eukaryota; kingdom Metazoa; phylum Mollusca; class Gastropoda; order Neomphalida; family Peltospiridae; genus Gigantopelta; species Gigantopelta aegis. Next base: position 3,181,234 of record NC_054699.1, read on the forward strand.
GGTCTAAGTTGCCAGCAGACGAAACAGTGGATTTTTGTTATGTTGGTTTCTTGTTATTTTTTCCAGTTATTTTTTGTACAAACTGCTGCCAGCACAGCACCAGAGATATAAATAGGCACATTGTTGATGTATTGCTTGCATTGTGTTGTTTCCATGACCACGTCCCCCTCAACACAGCAACCCTTGCCGCCACAACACAACAGTCTGTCCAATCACAACAAGCGTTACAAGAAGTCCCACGGATGCGCTCTGCTGAACGCTCGAACTCGGCTTGACGGCTGTATCCGGGTCGATTTCCTCGTCATGTGGGCCGTGTTTTCTCCGACCACCTTTTGTTTTTCCTCCCCTGCCACGGTTACCCTTTCCTTTCCCGTCAGTGGTGTACGGCGGGTTGTCAATATTAACGATGCCTTTCTCCTCCTCCTCAGAAATAACACCTCCCCCAGATCCACTGCCCTCCATACCACTACCACTGCCACTGAGTCCATCGATGTCTGTAAAATTAAAAAATATATATATTTATAGTTAGATTTTAGTTAAGAGTTATAACCTCACTCAACAATATTATAATATCATTTAGTAATGTAAAATATGAATGCATCTACAGTTGAACAAGAGTACCAGTGACGTACATGTTACGTCCATCAAAAGTAGGTCACAGTGACCTAGTTATGATACGTGACAAACCGCCATCCCAAGTTGCACTTGTCTACGCAAGCTTTGATGATACCATATGAACTGATAAGAAAGATATGGCCCAGACAAGGATTTCCTTTAACATACAGTAATGTCTAAAAAGTAGGTTGTGGTGACCTATATGAATTGATAAGGAAGATATGCTCCGGAAACTAAAAGATAATGTACATACATACATACGTACTGATGGACAGACGAACAATGTCATACCATAATACGACCCGTCAAAGTTAAAGTTAAAGTGTTTTGTTTTGTTTAATGACACCACTAGAGCACACTGATTTATTAATCATTGGCTATTGGATGTCAAATATTTTTTAATTTTGGCATATTTTTCCATTAGTAGCAAGGGATCTTTTATATGCACAATCCCACAGACAGGATAGCACATATCACAGCCTTTGATATAGCAGTCATGGTGCACTGGCTGGAATGAGAAATTGCCCAATACGTCTACCGACGGGGATTGATCCCAAACCGACAGTGCATCAAGCAAGCGATTAACCACACCACGACCCGTCAAAGACGGGGATAAAAATATACTGCCACCACATAGACTATTCTTATTAATTAGTAAGGCATTCATTTATATGCACCTTCCCACAGGGTAACACATACCAATACATTCATTCATTTACGTCTGTCTCGCTCGAACAGGTTAATCTGTCTGTGCTGGGGTGTCATTATAAATATTCATTCATGCTTAACATTTTCCATATATAGAATATATTTAGCAGTTGCAGCAACATGAACTTTTCAAGTCTCTAAGACAAATTTCACACTCAACTAGCTGGTAGAATAATTTGCAAAACATCCATTAACCACATTTTCTTCAGCAGTATAAATCAATTCAAACTTCATTTATTAATGTAAAAAATATTGATTGTGGTTGCTTTGAGATGGTGGGCATTTTGTCGGTGCCGACAACATGAAAGCTCATAGAATATACGGCCTGGAAACCAAACAGAATACGGACACACGAACTGTGTATCTACACGAATGAAGCCATCTCAAATTGCTGCTCTACAAAAACATACAGATGATCTGTAACACCAATTTAATTCATACATTAAAAGGCGGGACGTAGCTCAGTGGTACAGCACTCGCCTAATGCACGATCGATCCTAGATCGATCCATTCCCATCGGTGGACCCATTCAGCTATTTCTCGTTCCAGCCAGTGCTCAACAACTGGTGTAACAAAGGCCATGGTATGCACTATCCTGTCTGTGGGGTGGTGCATATAAAAGATCCCATGCTGCTAATCAAAAAAGAGTAGCCCATGAAGTGACGACAGTGGGTTTTCTCTCTCAATATCTGTGTGGTCCTTAACCAACACCATATAACAGTAAATAAAATGTGTTGAGTGCGTCATTAAATAAAACATTTCCTTTCTTTCTTTGATTGATTAAGGTTTTGGTAAGCAATATGGCAACAGTGGGTTTTAGGTGTTCTTTATGTTTGAAACTGGTTATTTAAACCCGTGAAAGTTAACACTAAGTTTAGTTAATCTACAAACCTGTAACACATTTGGATAAAGTTAAAATTGAGTAAAACATGAGTCTGTGACTTTGAAATGGTGAAATACCCTCTAAAAATAGACTAAACTCTACTCCATAACTGTTACTTCTCAGACGCACGTGCATTTTTAAAAATACAAGAAATTTATTTTGTGATATTAAAAACACCAGGATGACCAAAAACACTTCGAGTGTACGGAAATTGATAACCTAAACAATAAAATCTAAGCAAAGTATGATTTAAGTTATCGAAAATGGTTATAATAGTAAAAAATATGCATTAGTGTTTAAAAACTAGGGTATGTCCCTTTAAGAAAATAAGGCAGCCATATCTGCTAAACACAGAGATGCATTTTTAATTGTAAGCATGAAAAGCCAGTGCTGGCATAAGTAGCCACAGAAAATAACCATCTAATGAACCAACTTTCTTCTTTCTTTTTTTCTCACTCCACCCAGCAAAAATGATCTAATGTTTGACATCCAATAGGCAATGATTATTAAATCAATGTGCTCTAGCGGTGTCATTAAATAAAACAAATTTTAACTCTCCCTCCCTCCTCAGTCTCTCTCTCAGTCTCTCTCCCTCCACAAATACACAGAATGTTTTAATACAAAATAAAAACAAATAATAGGAAACATTTCTTTTTAGCCCAATTAAACAAATATATTGTTTTTTACACAAACTAAATTAATGGGTTTTTTAAAATGTGCAAGACACAAACGTTACAATTTCGCTTCAAATAATCTGTCTCAAGCGTTGCATCATGTCACAGCGACTCGACAGGCATGACAAAAATATCGCGGTAATCAATAGACTCCCAGTTTGTATCAGTGACAGGACTTTATCAATCAAAGGGGCTAGCGCTGCCTCCTCCCAGCCCTTTCGTGGCCTCCACACCAAGTCCGCCTTATTAAATGGAAATTGATGATATCTCCATGGCAACCAAGTTTGAATAATAGGGCGGGTTTTTTTCTTCTATTTTTTTTTCTTCTTCTTTTTTTGGTCTTCTATTTTGGAAAATTTGTTAAAAATAAATCAGAAGAGGAGAACAGCAAGAATTGAATGGCGAGAATGGAGTGAAAGAACTGTGTACGGGTTGTTAAAATAAAATTAACGGCGTGGGAAGATTATAAACACTATCTCAACCCACCCCCTTATAATAGATACAAAATAGTATGTGATGTTCTGTTAATAGATACATTATGGTATGTGTGGTTCTGTTAATAGATACAAAATAGTATGTGATGTTCTGTTAATAGATACATTATGGTATGTGCTGTTCTGTTAATAGATACATTATGGTATGTGCTGTTCTGTTAATAGATACAAAATAGCATGTGCTGTTCTGTTAATAGATACATTATGGCATGTGATGTTCTGTTAATAGATAAAAATAGCATGTGATGTTCTGTTAATAGATACATTATGGTATGTGCTGTTCTGTTAATAGATACAAAAGAGTATGTCTTGTCATGTTAACATGCACAAAACAGTATGTGCTGTTCTGTTAACAGATATAAAATTATGGTTCCAAACTACCGATATTTACAGTATCGAGTTTCAAAGATGAATGTTTCTGATGCAAATAATATCAATCAATATTTTACAATTCAATTATGGAAAAGTCTGCCAAGACGAGCAGTTCGCCAGTTCACTGACAAGCTGTCATTCTTCCAAATGTGAACATCACTCACGAACGTAACTGTCACTCTGACTGAACGATATCACATCGATCTAGCTTTTTTAAAGTCACAGAATCTAGATTTCTTAAGTCACAGAATCTAGATTTCTTAAAGACACAGAATCTAGATTTCTTAAAGTCACAGAATCTAGCTTTTTAAAGTCACAGAATCTAGATTTCTTAAAGTCACAGAATGTAAAGACACAGAATCTAGCTTTCTTAAAGTCACAGAATAGATTTCTTAAAGTCACAGAATCTAGATTTCTTAAAGTCACAGAATCTAGATTTCTTAAAGTCACAGAATCTAGATTTCTTAAAGTCACATAATCTAGATTTCTTAAAGTCACAGAATCTAGATTTCTTAAAGTCACAGAATCTAGCTTTCTTAAAGTCACAGGCGACGACGACCAGAAACACTTGGAATATACAGTCACTGATATTCTAAACAAGAATATATATATATATATATGTATTTTTAGCCATTAAAAACTGTATCAGTCAGAAACGTTTTACAATAAACTCAGGACGGTCTCTTTAACCTCTAGGGGCGGGACTTAAGCCATTGCTAAAGTGCTCTCTCGCTGCATGGTCAGTCTAGGATCAATCCCCGTCGGTGGGCCCATTGGGCTATTTCTCACTCCAGCCAGTGCACAACGACATGTATATCAAAGGCTGTGGTATGTGCTGTCCTATCTGTGGGATGGTACATATATAAGATCCCTTGACTACTAATGGAAAAATGTAGCGGGTTTCCTTTCTAAGACTATATGTCAAAATTACCAAATGTCTGACATCCAATAGCCGATGATTAATAAATCAATCTGCTCTAGTGGTGTCGTTAAACAAAACAAACTTTTTTTTAACTTTAACCTGTAGGCCACCGAGGCTGATGCTAATATTATTATATTCATTCATTCATTCATTCATTCATTCATTCATTCATTCATTCATTCATTCATTCATTCATTCATTTATTTTAATTTAACTTTTCGGGTCCATCTTAAACTGTGATGCAGATGCAGTCTGTTAAGACTAAAGACTATTTGATTAGACAACTGTACCTGTATCAATCCAGTCTACGTCGAGTCCATTGTACGCACTATGCAGTCGACTTGTGATCAGCTTGAGTTGTATGATCTGGCGTGAGACGACGTTATTCGCCTTCGTCACGTCAATCTCAACCTCCGGGTTGTTGATCTGATTCACAACGCCATCTTTCTGTACATCGGGGATATATCTGCAACAATAAAACAACAACAGTAAGTGATACGGTGAAACCAACAGTAAGGATACGGTGAAACCAACAGTAAGTGACACGGTGAAACCAACAGTAAGTGACACGGTGAAACCAACAGTAAATGACATGGTGAAACCAACAGTAAGTGATATGGTGAAACCAACAGTAAGTGACACGGTGAAACCAACAGTAAGTGATATGGTTTAAGTGATACAGTGAAACCAACAGTAAGTGACATGGTGAAACCAACAGTAAGTGACACGGTGAAACCAACAGTAAGTGACACAGTGAAACCAACAGTAAGTGGTACGGTGAAACCAACAGTAAGTTACACGGTGAAACCAACAGTAAGTTACACGGTGAAACCAACAGTAAGTTGAGTACTGCACAAAGCCATTTTTATTAATTGAAATCAGGCATTACTTATAGTTCATTGTTCAGAATATCTGTTTTCACACATATGAAGCAGCTTTGGTCATCTCAGTGTTTATAATGCTACAAAAATGCATTTTTCATTATATTTTATTACCTCTGAGAAGTAACAGTTATGGAGACAAGCTCTAATCTATTTTTAGAGGTCATTTCCCCATTTCAATGTCACGACTATGATTTCACTCTACTGTAACTTTATCCACAGTTGCTACAGGTTGGGAGATTAATCAAACTTGGTGTCTATTTTCACTCTACTGTAACTTTATCCACAGTTGCTACAGGTTGGGAGATTAATCAAACTTGGTGTCTATTTTCACTCTACTGTAACTTTATCCACAGTTGCTACAGGTTGGGAGATTAATCAAACTTGGTGTCTATTTTCACTCTACTGTAACTTTATCCACAGTTGCTACAGGTTGGGAGATTAATCAAACTTGGTGTCTATTTTCACTCTACTGTAACTTTATCCACAGTTGCTACAGGTTGGGAGATTAATCAAACTTGGTGTCTATTTTCACTCTACTGTAACTTTATCCACAGTTGCTACAGGTTGGGAGATTAATCAAACTTGGTGTCTATTTTCACTCTACTGTAACTTTATCCACAGTTGCTACAGGTTGGGAGATTAATCAAACTTGGTGTCTATTTTCACTCTACTGTAACTTTATCCACAGTTGCTACAGGTTGGGAGATTAATCAAACTTGGTGTCTATTTTCACTCTACTGTAACTTTATCCACAGTTGCTACAGGTTGGGAGATTAATCAAACTTGGTGTCTATTTTCACCGCTTGAAAGTAGGGTCTGTTCCTTTATTCTACAGTTATTTTAAAAGTTAAAATGCCAGTAGAATTTGCCAGTTGCCGACTTATTTTGACAAGCCTGTTTAAAACTGTTTTCTTTGTAAATATAGTTCATATTAGAAAGGAATGATGAACATCCATAGGTGTAACCATAAACCAAGTTTCATTATTTAGGACTAAACAGATCTAAACACAAAACTTTAACACAAAAGTTGATGTTCCCTCCATTGTCATTGTCGCAATTGGAAAACGAACACCTATATCTCACCTCTTTACTTTGTACAGGTGTGACAAGGAAGGAAGGAAATGGTTTATTTAACAACACACTCAACACATTTTATTTACGGTTATATGGCATCTGACATATGGTTAAAGACCACACCGATATTGAGAGAAGAAACCTGCTGTCACCACTTCATGGGCTACTCTTTTCGATTAGCAGCAAGGGATCTTTTATATGCACCATCCCACAGACAGGATAACATATACCACAGCCTTTGATATACCAGTCATCGTGCACTGGCTGGAATGAGAAATAACCCAAAGGGTCCACCAACAGGGATCGATCCAGGATCGACCGTGCATCAAGCAAGCGCTGTACCACTGAGCTACGTCCTGTCCCCCAGGTGAGACCAATATAAGCCATTATGCGGAGTGTTTTTAAAATCCTTTAAAGCCAGCAGGATTGTCAAAGCACTGACTGACTGATAACAAGCAAATTCTGCAGACTGAACACAATAAATCAGATAGAATACCACCAGCTCTGTTTCAGAAACATTTCACATCTGTACAACACAATTATCTTAAAACAGGCACGACAATTAGTTTTAACAGACATGTTCATGATACGTTCTTAAACCCATAAATATTACCGAAAACTGCCACTATGGTTATACAACTGTTTTAAACTTTTATCAAGACCAAAAAAAACACACACCACAAACAAAAAATTATAGAATGAAATCTGCATTGATCTTGAACCCATAAATATTACCCATAATCCCACTACAAATGTACAACCATTTTAATCTTTTATCAAGAAAGAAAAAAATGCTTTAAAAATTAATGAGAGGAAGACAATTTTTTATTTTAATGGGATGAAATCTGCATCCATCTTGAACCCATAAATCCACTACAAATGAACAACTGTTTTAAACTTTTACCAAGACAAAAATTGCTTTAAAAATTAATGAGATGAAGATAATTTTTATTAATGGGATGAAATCTGCATTCATCTTGAACTCATAAATATTACCCATATCCCCCCACCACCACTACAATTGTAAAACTTTTTAAAACTTTTATCAAGACCAAAAAACAAAAAATTAATGGCACGAAGCCTGCATCTTAACAAACTTTTATCAAATTAAAAAAATCCCCAAAATTAAAATGAATGGGATGAAATCTGCATCAATATCTAAACCATAAATACTACTAAAAAACCCCACTACAATTGTACAACTTTTCTAAACTTTAATCAAGACCAAAAAAACTAAAATTAAAAAATTAATGGGATGAAACCTGCATTGTAACAAAGTGCACTTGAAATACGATTATTTGTCGGAATATCGCAGCGCATGACTAAGATGAACAACCGTCTCTCATTAAGACCATCATATTGTGTTTCTTTCTCTTTTAAATGGTTTTTTATCTCCAACTAAATTGATTTAGAGCACACAAACAATGATGTCATTGTATATTGGGTATTATGTCGAGTGCTCACTGCAGTGGTTGCAGGTCGTATTGCCTTCACAAAGACGGCAGTGAAACTAACACTTGGAAGACTTGCCAGACAAGACAATCACATCTCGTGACACAAAGTAATTTAAATACATCAAGATGAAATGAACATGGCTTGCTGACGATCAGATGGGATGAAACGGTATTCACTTTGCTTGAAATAAATTAATTTAATATGCTTAAACTGGCTTAAACGTCACATGTATTATGTAACAAAGTGTTCTCTTTTTTTAACAAACTAATTATTTACCCGGCTGACGCTTTCCCAGTGAAGATTTTGTCTCTTTAAACACCTAGCACGATTACCCACAGACCAGCATCCTATTTTACTAACTGACTGATGAGAGATGAGAAAACTGCAGCCTACATGTCAGAGGGGTGTGCGATGTTTGTTAGCCAAAATACAGTAAAACTTCTCAAAACCGGACCCTCTATAAACCGGAATTCCCTCAAAACTGGACATTTTTCACAGTCCCTTTTTTAAAAATCAGTAAAGAACTTAACCTCACTAAACTGGATACCTCTTAAAACCGGACATTTTACGTGGTTCCGAGGGTGTCTGGTTTAAGAGTGGTTTCACTGTATTTGCAAAATACTCAGCTTCCAGTCTTTATCTCGTCAGATTTAAGGGTGAGGGTTAGAGCAAATAAATTAGTTCCATTAGTAGCAGCTGCCGGATGAATAAGACAATTTGTTATCATCTATAATTTAATACGCAAGACGGTTTTTAACAGTTTCCAATCGTTCTGATTGCTTCTTCATTTTTGATCTTCACTGCAGACAGCCTTCTTTGTACTTAATTGATGCCACACTTCGCAAGGATGTTTTTATACTCAGGTCCAGTTGACTGCAATACACACATTGTGCTAAATATTGCATAAAAATATGATTCCATAAATACAATGGCAATGAATACTGCCATCCTTGTCACTTAACACAGAAGTAGCTATATACACACCAGTTGAGTATATGGCCTTGGCTAGCTGTTTACATGGTGGGTTTTTGTGGAGATTTTTGTATGGGGAAGCACAATGTAAAGCCACCACATCCCATCTAAACTTGTCCATGCCAATGGGTCACATCTATTATATTATATCCAAGGATTTTGTATTTGAGAAGCACCAGTAGAAGCATCAGTAGTTATACATGATTTTGTACTGGTGATGATACTGTATTGAAGGGGAAGCATTGATACATCTCCTTGGACTTCATATTATAGGGTAGGCATCAATACAGAAATCCTGCTGCTGCTGGTGCTGCTGGTGGTGGTGGTGGTGGTGGATGGGCATCTCCCACTGTACCATCACATACTGCAGTCAACTGATTTGCCCATATACCTTTCTCTATTGTGTCCAATGATCTTCAGTCATTGGTGAAGGCATCAATAAATAATGTCTCTCTGAGGATCATCATCTCCCATTATATGATCACATAATAGAGTAAACTGATTTGCCATCATACCTTGCCCTGTCCTGTCCATTTCAGCAGTCACCTTCAATCATTGGAGGGAGACATTAATACATGGCCAAGGATTTTGTATTGGAAGAAAGGCATCCATAAATAATGTCTCTCCCAGGATCATCATCTATAAATTTCTAGAACTGGGTGTGGATGGGTGGTGGAAATGAGCATCTCCCATTACTAGCATATCATCACCTAACAGAGTAAACTGATTTACTGATATACCTCGCTCTGTACTGTCCATCCCAGCAATCGCCTTCAGTCATTGGTGAAGGCATAATTAAATACTTTCCCTCCCAGAATCATCATACATAATTTTCAAGAACTGGAAACACTGGCATCGCCCACTATACAATCACATAATACAGTAAACTACAATTTATCAAGAACTGGAAACACTGGCATCGCCCACTATACAATCACATAATACAGTAAACTACAGTTTATCAAGAACTGGAAACACTGGCATCGCCCACTATACAATCACATAATACAGTAAACTACAGTTTATCAAGAACTGGAAACACTGGCATCGCCCACTATACAATCACATAATACAGTAAACTACAGTTTATCAAGAACTGGAAACACTGGCATCGCCCACTATACAATCACATAATACAGTGAACTACAGTTTATCAAGAACTGGAAACACTGGCATCGCCCACTATACAATCAAATAATACAGTAAACTACAATTTATCAAGAACTGGAAACACTGGCATCGCCCACTATACAATCACATAATACAGTAAACTACAGTTTATCCTGTAACCACCAATTCTATTGACAGATTACGATGAGGGATAAAGCTAAGTCATATAGGTATAGTAGCAGGATATCACATGCAATGACACACTCATAGCTACATTACAAAATCGCTCATTTGACCTCTAGGTCATCATACAAAGTAGATGAAATAACAGAAATAATAGCATATCCCCTTAATTTTTATGGGCTGCAGGATAAAGATAATAACTAGTTAACGACATGGGATATGGGCTTTATCCTGTGAAGGTAAGAAATGGAAAATTCTGCGAGGTATTTCCCTCTCTCTCTCTATGTCTCTCTCTCTCTCAATCTACATATATATATACCTAGCTCTGTCCTGTCCGTTCCAGCAGTCATCCTCCGTCATGGGCGACGCGGCAAGGTCCTCGTCGTTACACACCGTGTACGGCAGCTGCACCCAGAAGTCCTTGGCCATCTTCACCTTCTCCTTGATGTCGCGCACCAGTCGGTCGAGGCTCGTTCCCGCTGCCGTCGTCGGACGCACCGACTGCTGCTTCGGTTGGAAGTTGAACGTGTACTCAAAGTTTTCAGCTTCTCGCTTCTTGCGGCCGAGTCTCGGGGTCCCGCATCCAGCAAATATCTGTGGATGAGAAAATTATATATAAGTAAGCATGATGAAATCTTTTAGCGAATATCTGTGGATGAGACAATGATATATTATAAGTAAGCATCGTGAAATCATTTAGCAAAGTTCTGTGGATGAGAAAATGATATAATATAAGTAAGCATTGTGAAATCATTTAGCAAAGATCTGTGGATGAGACAATGATATGTAAGTAAGCATGATGAAATCCTTTAGCAAAGATCTGTGGATGAGAAAATGATATGTAAGTAAGCATGATGAAATCCTTTAGCAAAGATCTGTGGATGAGAAAATGATATGTAAGTAAGCATGATGAAATCCTTTAGCAAAGATCTGTGGATGAGAAAATAATATGTAAGTAAGCATGATGAAATCCTTTAGCAAATATCTGTCGATGAGAAAATGATATGCAAGTAAGCATGATGAAATCTTTTAGCAAATATCTGTGGATGAGAAAATGATATATAAGTACGGATGATGAAATCTTTTAGCAAATATCTATGGATGAGAAAATGATATATAAGTACGGATGATGAAATCTTTTAGCGAATATCTGTGGATGAGAAAATGATATGCAAGTAAGCATGATGAAATCTTTTAGCAAATATCTGTGGATGAGAAAATGATATATAAGTACGGATGATGAAATCTTTTAGCGAATATCTGTGAACAGAAAGAAGTATACTGTGAATTCACATTTTTTTCATGATGGTCTAATTTTTATGTAAAAAAATTGTGTTTTGTTTAACGACACCACTGGAGCACATTGATTTATTAGTCATTGGCTATTGGATGTCAAACATTTGGTAATTTTCACATATAGTTTTATAGAGGAAACCCGCTACATTTTTCCATTAGTAGCAAGGGATCTTTCATATTGACCATCCCACAGACATGATAGTATATACTAGTCTTTGATATATCACTGACCACCGCCTCGTGTTGCTGTTATACAAGTGGCACCATACCACTTGCACAGTTGTTATCAGTTAGTACAACATATAACAAGTTACTTCAAAGCAATAGGCTATTTAAATACTACAGAGGTCAACCTACGTGTAACCATCAAAGAAAGAATTCAAAAAGCATATCAGAATTTAAAAATATTTTCTTTAATGAGGAACTATTTCCTAAACGGAACTACTTCAAGCTGCTACAGCAAGTAGCAACACGACAAACGGTGCTGCGTGGCCTGAAAGGTTCTTTCAAGAATGCATCACGAAATATTTTATTTTAGAGATAGCTGCTCAATTCTAAAATGTTAAATAGTAATTGCTGATCAGTTCATAGCCAAATGTCAAAAACAAGCATCGATTATATATGATAATGACTTCACTGTATAACATTAATTGTTTTCATCTTGTCTATGATAACTGTACAATAAAAATACATATATAGTTGCAATAATTTGATAAGTTTAATAATTAACAATATTTTGCATGCCTCTACATATGATCAGACTTGGCAGTCTGGAAGTTATGAGCAATTTCAAATGAATCTGTGGGAACCACTGGTTGGAGTGTTCCGATTTCCGAAATCGGAAATAAAAAGCGACATATCCTTAGGGAATGGTGCTGATTATCAGTCTACATGTACAATGTAGGTAATAAAACCATGCAGGACAGTACATACCACAATCTTTAATGTATTTGTATGTGTCTTGTTTGTACATGTACATATGAAGAGTTCAGGCACAAAACGCGATTTTCTTTCTTTTTTCAGTTAAAGCCATTATTGTATGTCAGTAAGGGCTAATCGTAGGCCCGCTGATTTGCCGCAAAACGTGATTGATCCTTATAAAATTGTATTGGGTAAATCCCGTTTTTTTTTTTTTTTTTTATCAAAATACGATATACGCCAATTAAAAAAATCACTTTTACTGAAAAGGAAAAATGGATATATCGCGTTTTGCGCCTAAACTCTTCATATATCCATACATATTGTAAGTAATACATATTTTTATATCCGGTGAAATGTTTATCTGAAATGAAAAATGTTATCTTTTATTTTATTTTTTTTATATGGCACAGGTTGGGATAGGGTAAAACCCTGAATCCATTAAGAAGAACTGATCCTATGACATATCGCACCTCCACCAAGCTCTTTACCACTGAGCAACATCCCGCACATTCCAATTTGAAAAGATCAACATAAGAAAATGGAAGATTTAAAAAAATAGGGAAACCGTCTGGCAGGCCGCGGTGTAAAAAGCCAGTTACTGATAACAAGTGAGACGTGTGTTGTAGCTAAATTAAACAGCCTGGTTGTTTACACACTTCTAAATATGTGAACCCAATTACTGAGTGTCAGGACACAAGAAGAATGGGTTAGTTTAACACTTTTAAAACCTACAACTGTCCCAGGCAGCAGGCTGCTATATATTAAACAACAATGGGAGAGAGTTCATTTACGAACTGTGATATATAGCAGATTCGTCATGAGTGTAATACGGAAAATATCAACCGAGTCTATGTTAATTAGAATACGTTGAGGCTTTGCCAAGACAAATACTGATTAATTTAACTAGATGAGGTTGATATTTTACACATTAAAAAACTTGAGTGGCGAATTCCATTTATTCTATAATACTTCTAAAATAACATTTTAATTTGATATTTAGTAAATCAGAGTTCTAAAGTTGCCTCCATTCTTATTATGACATTATCGTCATTTGCATAAATATAGTTTGACGTCATGTATTTTAAGTAAATCTTGTTAAAATATTAAGTTCAGAATTGATAGCAAAAAAAATATCAACCAGATTAATAATGGGATATACATGTATTAAATGGTTTATGACATGAATATTATGGTAAGTTATAGGATAAATTCATTTATATGTCATTTTGAAAAACATTTGATTTTATTGCAACATGATACTCTTTTCAATGATCATAGATTGTGTTTTGATGGAAACTCTATTGTTATACTGCTGAGATGTATTAATCACAATTTATCTTCATTGTTAACTCCAAATTGTGAAGATTGGCGTATATCGTGCTTGGGAAATAAACTCTTCAATTACTAACTTTTTCTTCCTTTTTTCGCTCCAAAGATGTTAAAAAATATTATTCTGAAAACATTCTATGGGTCAATGAGCTAAACATGTATATGGATGAGTGGGTGTTTTAAATTTGGGAAACCAGACTTATTCTACATTAACAAGGGAAAACAGACTTATTCTACATTAACAAGGGAAACCAGACTTATTCTACATTAACAAGGAGAATCAGACTTATTCTACATTAACAAGAGGAACCAGACTTATTCTACATTAACAAGAGGAACCAGACTTATTCTACATTAACTAGGGAAACCAGACTTATTCTACATTAACAAGGGGAACCAGACTTATTCTACATTAACAAGGGAAAACAGACTTATTCTACATTAACAAGAGGAACCAGACTTATTCTACATTAACAAGGGGAACCAGACTTATTCTACATTAACAAGGGGAACCAGACTTATTCTACATTAACAAGGGAAAACAGACTTATTCTATATTAACAAGGGAAACCAGACTTATTCTACATTAACAAGGGAAACCAGACTTATTCTACATTAACAAGAGGAACCAGACTTATTCTATATTAACAAGGGGAACCAGACTTATTCTACATTAACTAGGGAAACCAGACTTATTCTACATTAACAAGGGAAACCAGACTTATTCTACATTAACAAGGGGAACCAGACTTATTCTACATTAACTAGGGAAACCAGACTTATTCTACATTAACAAGAGGAACCAGACTTATTCTACATTAACAAGAGAAACCAGACTTATTCTATATTAACAAGAGGAACCAGACTTATTCTACATTAACAAGGGAAACCAGACTTATTCTACATTAACAAGGGAAACCAGACTTATTCTACATTAACAAGGGGAACCAGACTTATTCTACATTAACTAGGGAAACCAGGAGGAGAAACAGACTTATTCTATATAAACAAATGGAAAAACAGCCTTATTTTTGTACATAAAATAAAAATATTCTTTGTCAATGTGAGGAGAAAGAAACTTATTCTAAATAAACAGAAAAACAGCCTTATTCTACATAAAATGGAAATATTCTTTGTCTATGGAGAAGAAACAGCCTTATTCTATATAAAATGGAAATACTCTTTGTCTATGTGAGGAAAAACAGACTCAACATACATGAAGGAGGTGGGGGGACCAGGCATATTCTAAACGAACGAACAAATTAAGGGGAAAAACACAGGACAAGGCTAAACAAATGTTAATGATCCTGTCACCGTGGCGATGGGTACGCAGCTAGCTGACGGTGCCTTCGCATGTCGCCTCGAAAAACAACCATAGCAAGCCAACGACAGAACCCGCTTTGGAAACAAAACCATGGGAGTTTCTACACAATGAGTCATCCGCTAATAAGGTACACCTCACACCCACAATAACACCAGTCATGTAATTTTGGTGTTAAACAAAGGAAAACCGGGAGAGAAACGCACGGGAAGAAGACGAAAAAAAAAAAGAAGAGGAGAAAAATGTCAAGGAGAGAAAGCTGAGGCTGGATTGTTCAAAAAGCAAACATGCTGAGAATGTCAAGGGCAGATGCACGCCATTAAATGGAAATCATACATACTGGTTGTCATGGTGATTGCTAATGAGAAAGAATTGCGCTAAAAGGTGTACAAGTGTGTGTAGCGTGTGTCAATATATACACGACGACAACTACAATTCAATAAGCAGGCAGTTGAAAATGTTAACGAGCTACACACGGATAGAAATGAAAGGTATGTCTGTCTAAAGACACTGTGACACACTGGAAACCACAGGAAGGAAGGAAATGTTTTATTTAACGACGCACACAACACATTTTAGTCACGGTTATATGGCGTCGGACATATGGTTAAGGACCACACAGATACTGAGAAATAAAACCCGCTGACACCACTTCGTGGGTTACTCTTTTCGATTAGCAGCAAGGGATCTTTTATATGCACCACTCCATAGACAGGATAGCACATACCATGACCGTTGATGTACCAGTTGTGATGCACTGAACGAGAAATAGCCCACACTGATGGGGATTGATCCATGACCGTTGCGATGTTTTACCACTGGGCTATGTCTCGAAACTACAGTCTTTGGTGTCTACTTTCCATGCTTGGTCAACGAGAAATAAGTCAGGAAACCCAGCCACTAGAATCAAGGTCCACTGATAAGGGGATTGATCCATTCGTTTAAAGATACTGACCGACAGCTACATGTACAAGCGGTGCGTTGCTATTATGCTTGGTCACTGGGTCTCACAGCCACTAGTCAAGTACAAAGCCCCTTTTAAGGGGTAACTGGTTTAAAAAGTCTTTGGTGTACTACACACAGCTACATGTACAATATTTTGGTGTCCATTTCCATGCTTGGTCAACAGAAAATGTAAGTCAGGAAACTCACAGCCACTAGAATCAAGTACAAAGTCCAGTTTTAAGGGGTATCTGGTTCAAAAAGGGTTCATTCGTTTAAAGATACTGTGACACTACAGCTACAATGTACAATATCTTTGGTGTCTAACATATGCTACAGAAACAAAGAGAAAACTCATTGCCACTAGGATCAAGTACAAAGCCCAGTTTAAAGGGGTATCTGGTTTATATGCACTTTCCTATTGACAGGACAGCACATGCGATGGCCTTTGTGATGTACAATAGATTACAGGCTTACTTTTACTAGGGATATTTGGAAAAATTACGTTGACTAAATATGTCATTTGTGTTCAATGGATGACACAGTATCTAATTATAGTCAAGCGTTACTGTAGTGATGTATGGAAACATCCAAACCACATGAGATCACATTGTACACAAATTTAATTAACATCTACACAAACTGTTCACCGTGACATATATTTCGTATATCCCAGCAAAAGTTCAATACTATATTACTAAATGCCAAACAGCTGCAACTTACAAATTTAATTAAGATCTACACAAACTGTTCACCGTGACATATATTTCGTATATCCCAGCAAAAGTTCAATACTATAATACTAAATGCCAAACAGCTGCAAATTACAAATTTAATTAAGATCTACACAAACTGTTCACCGTGACATATATTTCGTATATCCCAGCAAAAGTTCAATAGTATAATACTAAATGCCAAACAGCTGCAAATTACAAATTTAATTAAGATCTACACAAACTGTTCACCGTGACATATATTTCGTATATCCCAGCAAAAGTTCAATACTATAATACTAAATGCCAAACAGCTGCAAATTACAAATTTAATTAAGATCTACACAAACTGTTCACCGTGACATATATTTCGTATATCCCAGCAAAAGTTCAATAGTATAATACTAAATGCCAAACAGCTGCAAATTACAAATTTAATTAACATCTACACAAACTGTTTATCATGACATATATTTTGTATATCCCAGCGAAAGTTGAACAGTATAACATTAAATGCCAAACAGCTGCAGATATCAAATTTGCTGATGTGTCATCAAATAAATATTCCTTTCTTTTAATTTATTGAGCCAAGATGGCCGACATGTCGCCAAGATGGCTGACATATGATCCTGAAGAGTGTTAAATATTTTGTAAAGACAAACATCATCGGATACATTAAGGGGTCTCAACTCAAACACTAAAACATAAGCTGCTACTGGAGAGCATGTGTCTGGAATTTAATTACATGTTTACTCAGATGCTGCAGTATCGCATTATTTCTTATAATTACTTGTAGCCTGCGCAGGACGTGTTTACAAATATTATCTTTCCCTATAGGCTTTCCACAAAGCGGGCCTCCCACCGCTGGGTTCATATTCAATATTCTTCCAGCCCTGTGAAGGAAGATAATGTTCCCCATGATATTCTGTTAACATCCACCGCTGAACAAAGCTAAGTCATGATGAATAGTCACTTTTCTGACATAAGATACTAAGTGAGTGGTCATTAGATACCATTTATCTTATTAGGTATTCGATTTTTTAAATTTGTTTTAATCTAAATAGTGAAAGCAAAGTTGTATGTTTTTTTTTAAATGACTAGTTGTAAGATAAGTGATAAAGAACATTATGTTATTATGTCTAAAATTGCAACACAATTCTAAAACGTTAAATAAGTCAGCAGTTCAGAAGCAGCTGCTAATGAAAATGTTCAAACCAAAATGTTCCATGAATGATATCTAACGGACACAAGTTTATTGTGTTATATTTCTTGAATATCTTTAAAAAGTCATGTTTAAAAGAAATGTAATATATTTGCAACTGAAATTCATTTACAGTACTTGCACTTTACATAGTTAACTGCTATGTCATATTTAGCAATCCATACTGGTGGTGTTAGTTTCAGTGGTCTGTTTGGCTTTGATGTCTAGGTGATCATGTAAACAAATAAAGGAGAGATGCCAGTAAAACAATAATATGGGCACAGGGTATTTTTTTCCACCTAAACAAAAACAGAACTTTTTAAACTAATCATACATTTTTAAACCTGGACTACTTTACAGATTCTAGCCATTTAAAAAAAAAAAAAATTGTATCTGTTAAGATTTGTCATATTTAGTCTCCTAAGGACAGCCACCGAGACTGGTTGTAAAGGCAAACCACTTTCAAGATCCCAACCATATTTGTCTATAATCTTCCACTAGATTTTGTCATAGTTAATCTTATATGAACTGGGGAATATGTTGTTTCTGCTCAGAATGGTGGTAAAGAAACTCTGATATACATGATAAGTCACTGTTTGGCGTGCTGTCAATCCAGCCATCTCCGTATCATGATATTCACACAAGCACAGAGATATATTAAATGCACGCTGTCATTGCCAAGAACACCATTTCCAATCTGAGGTCATACACTGGTGAGATATGTATACCACTAATGATACAGATAAGACAGTATTGTGTTTTGAATTATACAGGGGAGTGGAAAAGTTAAAAGTTTGTTTTGTTTAGTGACACCACTAGGGCACATTGATAAATATTAAATGCTATAAAGTTTTTAAAGTTTGTTTTGCTTAATGACACCACTAGAGCACATTGATTTATTAACCATCGCCTATTGGATGTCAAACATGGTAATTTTGACATATAGTGTTAGAGATGAAACCTGCTACATTTTTTCGATTAGTAGCAAGGGATGTTTTCTATGCACCATCCCTATTAACAGCTATATGTCATACACAGAGTAATTCCAACACGTAAGTCTTGAGAGGAAACCCACTACATTCTTCCATTAGTAGCAAGAGTTCTTTTATATACACTTTCACACACAGGACAGCACATACCACAACCTTTCATGATTATACATGTATTGCCCATAATTAGTCCTTATTTAGTCATTAGAATAGTATAATGTTTCTTTGTGTCTTGTTTGTGCATATGTTTTGCATCCAGTTCCGTATATGGAATTTCTATATGCAATAAAGCTTTATCTTTTATCTTTATCTTATACCAGTCATGGGGCAATGGTTGAGGTGGGGCAAAAAACTGATCTGAGAATGGGTCCACCGAGGTGGTTTGATCCTTTGACTCTAGCACCTCAGGTGAGCTCTCTACTGACTGTGAGCTATATCCCACCCATGTGATAAAAATGATAAGTCACTATTTGGCGTGCTGTCAATTGAGCCATCTCCGTATCATGATATTCACACGAACACAGGGATACATTAAACCGGCACTGTCATTGCCAAGAACACCATTTCCAATCTGAGGTCATACACTGGTGATACATGTACACCACTAATGATACAGATAAGACAGTATTGTGTTTTTAATTATGCAGGTGAGTGGAAAAGTTAAAAGTTTTTGTTCACAGACAACACTAGGGCACAGTGATAAATAAATCATCTGCTGTTGGATGTCAAACATTCTGAAAATCTATACATGTAGATAAGATGGTAAAACGTTAAACGTTTGTTTTGTTTAATGACACCACTAGAGCACAGTGATGGACAGACAGACAAAGTGTGGACAGACAGACAGGTGGACAACAGGGAGTATGAATAGACAGACTGAAGGGTGTACAAATGGATAGACAGAAGAGTGGATGGATGGACAGAAAGGCATACGTACGGACTGACAAAGCCATATCATAATAGTTAATACAACCTGTCAAAAACAAAAGCTGAAACAAATGCAAAAGTTGTTCCACACCCGGTGACCTCTGTGCTTAACTAATTTACATGGATTGACCTAACGCATTTGTTAGTCACCACATATCCCCGTGTTTAATTAGCCAGTGTTTGCTGGTCCAAACCGTGCTGGACTCGTAACAAAACCCCCATGAGTATCAATCTTGACACAAAGAGTGCAAGGTTTACACGGGTTTCTCGCCATCAAAGGCCAAAACCTCCACCCCTTGTTTGTTTTGAGAATCGCTTCTCGAGGCGACATGACAAGTTTAGTCTGCGATTAGGAAGCCGGGGCAGATCATGGTCGTCACACCGTGTAAGGTGACAGCGAATTAGCATTCTTACATGGGATTTCTTCTTTTCTGTCTCTCTCACAAACAACAATATATATACATGTAGTCACATTGCAAGATCAAGGAGCAGGATATAGTTTACTTTCAATATAGGAGGTGATAGGATTTTAATATACATGTAGTCACATTGCAAGATCAAGGAGCAGGATATAGTTTACTTTCAATATAGGAGGTGAAAGGATTTTAATATATATGTAGTCACATTGCAAGATCAAGGAGCAGGATATAGTTTACTTTCAATATAGGAGGTGAAAGGATTTTAATATACATGTAGTCACATTGCAAGATCAAGGAGCAGGATATAGTTTACTTTCAATATAGGAGGTGAAAGGATTTTAATATACATGCAGTCACATTGCAAGATTAAGGAGCAGGATATAGTTTACTTTCAATATAGGAGGTGAAAGGATTTTAATATACATGCAGTCACATTGCAAGATTAAGGAGCAGGATATAGTTTACTTTCAATATAGGAGGTGAAAGGATTTTAATATACATGCAGTCACATTGCAAGATTAAGGAGCAGGATATAACTCTGTTTAATTAAAACATAGGAAGTGAACAGATATCTATACTGACATCCAAAAGAAACTGTACAAAGCTTGAAACTGTATTATAGAAAACCCAACAAATGGTACGGTGGGATATGAAAGTATCATGAAGTTTAACATCCAAACATCACAAAGCATGTTGTGATACATACATGTGTACATGCAAAGTGTTTGTAAGGTGGTTTCTAAATTGGTTCTTTTTGATTAGCACCACTATTGATCAAGTTATTCATATTTTATGTATGTTAAGTTTCTTTGGGGCATCAGTATAGGTACATGTGGTCACACTGGGAGATTAAGAGGCAGAAGATATAGCTCAGTTTACATCCAATATACCAGTGTACCATAGAGTAAGAAAACATGCCTGATGTGCAATAGATCATAGGATCAAATCCCAACAGAGAATTAACATTGTTAGATGCAATACTTTCTGTGTTGTGTTACAGGCAAATTGCAAACCACAGGGACAGGGCATAGCTCACGTACTTTATGTCCAATATTCAAGGGTATAAGTGTGTGATAAAATGTGCCCATTGGGCTTTTCTAGTTCCAGCCGGTGCTCCACAACTGGTGTAACAAAGGCTGTGGGATGATACCTATACAAGATATCTTGCTGCTAGTCAAAAAAGAGTAGCAAATGAAGTGGCTGCAGAGTGTTTCCTTGCTTTCCAGACAGGACAATACATACCAATGCCTTTGTTAGTATGTTACACCAGTCGTGAAGCACTGGCTGGAATGACCGATAGGGATTGTGCCACTCCACTTCAGATATCATTCCTATGGACCTGTTAATGTTAACGTATATGTTTCTATAGTGAAACCTGTCCAAACGGACTCTCAGCAAAGTGGAATCCTGTCAAATCTGGCCACATTTTGTGATCCGGAATTTTAGAAATTCTAAATCGTGACACTTTAAACACAGGATCCTGTCTAAATTGGATAATTATTTGGTCCCAAATTTTCTATAATCCTAAAACACGAACCTCTAAACACCGGCCTAATTCACAAAGGTCTCTTAGGCTCTGCTAGAAAAAAAACCATCCTCTTTGCAAGTCTTTTAGAATTACACTGCGAGATCGCAAAATTGTGAGAGTTTAGTGAATTTAGGCCCCTGATCCGAATCTAAATCTGATAAATATTTGGTACCCAGTGTAATCCTGTTTAGATGGGTTTCACTGTATTTTTTCCCCATTTTAATATCAAATTCCCCAATCGACTTCCTCCCATGAGGAGCACCATCTGAGAGAGACAATCAGTGTACACTAACAATCTGGTCATTATGTCAGCCATTCCGCTGGTGTCTGCCTTAGAGATTATCGCACACAATTACTTCCCTCCAACTGACAGAATAATGGAGTTCTAGTTATTGGCGCTCATCACAGGGGCGACCATCTGTAGAATAACAGAACTAAATCGAGTAGTTAGCCTCCATCCATCTTCCACTTACGATACAGTGACGGGATGCGACAAGTGGAAAACAATTAGCACATTTTTCACAATGTCGGGAAGAGGAATGTACAATCTGTCATATCCTCCGCGATTTTTGCACAATCAGCAAGAGATTAGGGCCACATCTATGGAAAGAATGTTTTTGCTACAACACCTCAGCACATTTTTTTAATCACCTGCCTCAGTGGTGTCGTGGTTAAGCCATCGGACATAAGGCTGGTAGGTACAGGGTTCGCAGTCCAGCACCAGCTCCCATCAAGAGCGAGTTTTACCGACTCAGTGGGTAGGTGTAAGACCACTACACCATCTTCTCTCTCACTAACCACTAACCAACTAACAACTAACCCTCTGTCCTGGACCGACAGCCCAGATAGCTGAGGTGTCAGTGTGCCTAAGACAACATGCTTTAACTTTAATTGGATAGAAGCATGAAAATAAGTTGAAATAAAATGAGAATGAAAAACAGTGGCTATCACTATACTGAGAGAAAGAAATGAGAGAATGCTGGGTATTGGAAACCAAATTTAATTCACTAATAGTATTGTACAGAGTTTCTGCCAGAGATCGATCACTACACCACTGAGGCTGTATATATATATATATATATATATATATATATATATATATATATATATATATATATAGTTTTTCCAACATACAGCCACACAACATGGTAGCGTACTACAGATAACCCATCAATGATTTCGAAACAACCTTTCAAACACCATGCAACACACACACACACACTTTGTAGATGGAACTATGGGTGCCTGGGCGAACAAAGTTCAGTAGCACTCGAACCCAGCTATCCTGGCACAGGTCCAAGAACAAAAGGAAGCAATTTGCGTTTGCCCTGCATTGGCCACAGACACCCATTGTGTTTGGAATAGATCCCTGGATCATAAGAAGAGCAAATATTATTAAATATTTGAAAACAAGACACCTAGGAGTCCTGGAGAAGTCAATGAGATTGTAATAGGGTCAAGTATTAATCACGTTCCGACAAACAAGCCTAGGTACAGACTGGACAAGATGGTCTTGGTAATAATGAAGACCATGGAAGGTTACAAATTGAATAGCTGAAGATCAACACACAATAAAGAAAGATTTCTCTGTTTTAATGATATAGAAAAATCAATTTTATTTCTAAGCTTTTTACACTTTGATTGATTTTTTTTATCAGAAATATATGTAGTAAAACAATAAAAATATTAAAAAACAAAACAAAACAAACAACTGTTGCTAATCGCGCATTAATACAATAACAATATTGAAATAGTGTATTTCATAGTAAAAATAAAATTAATTATGTATACTTGATTGATTATCAATGTTATTTATAATCTAATTATTGCTTTAGCATTAACTGGGGTGGCTTGAAACTGTTGGAAATTACAGTATAAGAGAATTTGGCTCCGCCCACAGGGGTATAAGGGATTTGTCCAACGGCAAACAACCAATGAGATTAAAGAATTTTACATGAAGGCGAGATAAGTACATTTGTAGTAAAGACAACTTAATAACGTCCAGTTGTATATTAAAATTTATTATATAGATGACAGACATATTATAAAATCTACAACCATTTAATTGACACATCCACTGAATGTTCAAGCACATGTGTCTTAGGCAGACCCTTCTTGACCTCCCTATCTGTCGTTTATATAGAGATTTTCAGTTTTTTGCTATTATACAGAGATTTTTAGCAATGATACCTAATAATTTTATATTTTCCATTGCCATTTGATAGCTGTGAGTACACTCTTCCACCACATGGGTACATGCCAAAATTATCTCTACTGATATATACTGATGATATTTGTTGTCCAAATGACTACAATTTCGTCATCGTCATTCATAGCTACAGCCGTGGCAGCTTTCGAGATGAACAATGTTCCCCTGAGAAAAATGTCACGGGAAAATAGTTTCTAAATCTTCATGTGTAACCCAGTTTGAAGTTTTATCATTCCTCGCATAGTGTCCTCTGCAAGACAAACCAACTTGCCAAGGTATTCTTTTCATCCTCCCCCCACGAGGGTTAGTCAATGGACTTACTAACTTTCCGTGGACACATTGCTGTCATGTGCCTGTTTACTGCTGTTTTTATTCATTCGATTTCGGCTTATTCATCGGGATTTTTCAATGAACTTTCTTTGTTCAGCGCATGTCCTTTCATTGTGTTAAAACGTACAAACAGCTGCATTGCTGGAACGTTTGTACAGAAGGAAAATGGTGTCCCACAGAGCTGAGGGTATTCAGGCCTATAGCTTTGGGTGATCAGAAAATTTGGCTAAATTATCTATTCAGTTGTTTTTCTTTAAAAACCCACTCTTTTAACAAAAATCAATTATTACTTAAAGGGGTGGGATTTAGCTCAGCGCTTGAGCTGCTTGCATTACAGGATCAAACCACCTCGGTGGATCCATTCAACTGACTGGGTTTTTTCTCGTTTCAACAACCAGTGCACCACAATTAGACAAAGGCCATGGTATGTGCTTTCCTGTCTGTGGGAAAGTGCATATAAAAGATCTCTTGGTGCATTAGGAAAAATGTAGCTAGTTTCCTCTGACGATTTCGTATCAAAATTACCAAATGTTTGACATCCAATAGCCGATGATTAATTAATCAATGTGCTCCAGTTGTGTCAATAAACAAAAGAAACTTTATTATTATTTCATCAAATTGAAAAAGTAAATTTGTCATTTGTTTTTAAAATCTGCAATTGGTGAATTTGTTTTTAAAATCTGCAACTGGTGAATTTGGTTTTAAAATCTGCAATTGGTGAATTTGGTGGGTGCCAGAGCTTGCCCTGGATTATTTAATTTTGGCTTAATTTTCATGCTTACAATTGTATTGAGATTCAAGCATGCTGTCCTGGGCACACACATCTCAGCTCTGTAGGACATCTGTTTAAGTCTGTTTGTTTTAATGACACCACTAGAGCACATTGATTAATTAGTCATCGGCTATTGAATGTCAAACATTTGGTAATTATGACTCAGAGGAAACTCACTCAATTTTACTGTTTAAGACAGGGGTTAATGGTTAGTTAATAGAGAGAGAGAAAAAAAGAAAAAGAAAGAAAAAGAAAAAAAGAAGTGCTTTATGTAATGACTCACTCAACAAATTTTAATTATGGTTATACATGATGTATGCCTTACACCTACTCATCGATTCATTACAACTCAATCTGGGTGGAAGCCAGGGACACCAATTTCACTAAACATTGTAAACTTAGTTTTGCTTGTAAACGTAAATCGTAAATACGACTAATATAAACCACAATTCGTATCACCATTAACAGGACAACCAATATAGTTTGAAGTATACATACTCCATTTGCTTTCATCTTTGCAGTGTTCCATCTACCATAACGATGTAATTTTCTGCCAGAAAATAGATGCCAAATTCATATTCATGTACAACAGATGTAACAGCTAGTTGCAAAAGTAAACTTAAGGGGTCAAATTCACAAAGGTCAGGTCAGGTCAGGTCAGATCAGGTCAGTGTTTAACGGCACATTCAGAGCAAACTGTTGTAGCGCACGCCTGTCCTGGGTACAAGTGCCAGCCTCGGCCGGCTCCTCCATCCAGGACAAATATTTTTACAAAATATGTTTTTGTCTTAAGTACACAAATATAACTAAATATAATTTTTACAATCCTTAAAACACATGCGTTTAAGAAAAAGAAACTTCGTACATTTGGCCCACAATGTTTTGTGAAACTGTTATTTGAACCCAGTACCTACCAGCCTTAAGACTGATGGCTTAACTACTATAATATGCCACTAAAGCTGGTGAGAAAACACACTTACTTTTGACGACACTTGTGCACTATTTTCCTGCAGATTCATTATGGCGTCCGATATCTTCACATCTATCGGGTCAACCACGCTCTCTATATTGAACGGTCCCTCCAAACGATTGGCCAGCATTTTTAAAGCATCTGAAATGAAACAGAAAGTAAAATATTTTGGTTAAAATTGAAGTGAATTAAAATTAAGCATGGGAAGGGTGGGTTGGGAAATGGTTTAACTTGCACATTCAGAGCAAGCTGGTGTAGTGCATGCCTGTCATGGGCTAGTTCATCTATCCAAAAGTTGTAGTTAAAATTTGTTTTGTTTAATAACACCACTAGAGCACACTGACTTTTAATCATTGGTTATATTTGATGTAAAACGTTTAGTAATTTTTTTAACTCATAGTCATATAGGAAATCCGCTACATTTTTCCATTAGTAGCAAGGGATCTTTTATATGCACCATCACACAGACAATACCACAGCCTTTGATAAACTAGTTGTGCTGCACTGGCTGGAACGAGTAATAGACCAATGGGTCCACCAACGGGGATTGATCCCAGACCAACCGCACATCAGGTGAGTGCTTTACCTCTAGGCTGCATCCTGAGGTCCTATGAGCAAGGTATCTCAGGTGAGTGTTCTACGATCTGATCGAGATCTAGACCCTTTACCTGTAGGCTGCATCCTGAGGTCCTATGAGCAAGGTATCTCAGGTGAGTGTTCTACGATCTGATCGAGATCTAGACCCTTTACCTGTAGGCTGCATCCTGAGGTCCTATGAGCAAGGTATCTCAGGTGAGTGTTCTACGATCTGATCGAGATCTAGACCCTTTACCTCTAGGCTGCATCCTGAGGTCCTATGAGCAAGGTATCTCAGGTGAGTGTTCTACGATCTGATCGAGATCTAGACCCTTTACCTCTAGGCTGCATCCTGAGGTCCTATGAGCAAGGTATCTCAGGTGAGTGTTCTACGATCTGATCGAGATCTAGACCCTTCACCTCTAGGCTGCATCCTGAGGTCCTATGAGCAAGGTATCTCAGGTGAGTGTTCTACGATCTGATCGAGATCTAGACCCTTCACCTCTAGGCTGCATCCTGAGGTCCTATGAGCAAGGTATCTCAGGTGAGTGTTCTACGATCTGATCGAGATCTAGACCCTTCACCTCTAGGCTGCATCCTGAGGTCCTATGAGCAAGGTATCTCAGGTGAGTGTTCTACGATCTGATCGAGATCTAGACCCTTCACCTCTAGGCTGCATCCTGAGGTCCTATGAGCAAGGTATCTCAGGTGAGTGTTCTACGATCTGATCGAGATCTAGACCCTTCACCTCTAGGCTGCATCCTGAGGTCCTATGAGCAAGGTATCTCAGGTGAGTGTTCTACGATCTGATCGAGATCTAGACCCTTCACCTCTAGGCTGCATCCTGAGGTCCTATGAGCAAGGTATCTCAGGTGAGTGTTCTACGATCTGATCGAGATCTAGACCCTTTATGTCAGGGCATATATTATTGTACATTCTACCTTTAAACAAACATGTATGCATAAGTTACAACTCCTAAAGAGAAACCATAAGCCAGTCTATAAGGAAGGAAATGTTTTATTTAACGATGCACTCAACACATTTTATTTAAGGTTATATGTTTAAGGACCACACAGATATTGAGAGAGGAAACCCGCTGTTGCCACTTCGTGGGCTACTCTTTTTGATTAACAGCAAGGGATCTTTTATGTGTACCATCCCACAGACAGGATAGCACATACCACAACCTTTGATATACCAGTCGCGGTGCACTGGCTGAAATAAGCCAGTCTAGATCCAAAATTAAAAGTGTAAAACTATCATCAAATTTATAAATGGCAAAATGATAAAAATAATTGGTCAAGACACCTGAAAAACATAACGGGTTAATAAAGTTTTAACACAAACCAGCATGCTGTAAGAAAAGAAAAAGCGCCCCCATACATTATGAAGTCATAAAGTTAACAAGCCATGCCAAAACATAAATAAAATATTTTATCCACTTGACTTTATCAAATTCTGCCAAGCCATATCTATATGAACATCATAAATATTTGTTCTGGCTGTAAAAATAAACAGTCTAGATATATAAGTAGCTGTCAAACGTTTTTATATAAACAAAATAAAAGAGTCCAGATATATAACACCTTTGAAACATTAAAATAAG
Organism: Gigantopelta aegis; assembly: GCF_016097555.1. Classification (NCBI taxonomy): domain Eukaryota; kingdom Metazoa; phylum Mollusca; class Gastropoda; order Neomphalida; family Peltospiridae; genus Gigantopelta; species Gigantopelta aegis. The sequence continues at coordinate 3,209,629 of NC_054699.1, forward strand.
ACATTCCATGGAAATGCATTTTTCAGATACAAAAAAAGAAGAAATTATATATACATGTACACACACACAACAGAAGTGTACAGTGATCTGAACATAGGGGTCAGTGGCATAGGTAAAGGGGGACAATACCTCCTCAAATTTTTAAAAAATATTAATTTTGATAAAACCATACATACATAGTGTGGGTTGGCTCTCCCCCTCCCCCCAAATATAAAATCCAGTGGGATGAGTGTATGTGTGTGCGAGTGTTAAATAAAGTTAGAAGTTTGTTTTGTTTGACAACACCACTAGAGCACATTGATTTATTAATCACCAGATATTGGATGTCAAAATTTTTATATATAGTCTTAGAGAGGAAACCCGCTAAATGTTTTTCATTTGCCAAGGGATCTTTTATATGCATCATCCCACAAACAACATAGCACATAACCTTTTATATACCAGAAATGGTGCACTGGCTGGAATGAGAAATAGCCCAATGGGCCCACTGATAGAGATCGATCACAGACAGATTGCACTTCAGGCGAAAGCTTTACCACTTGGCTAAGTGCTGCCCCTGCTGGGTAGAAGCATGAACCTAGGAGACCATTTGGTCTACATTTTGCCTGGACACCTAGGATGGACACGCTACTTATTGAGCTAGAAACCACACATATATAAAAGATCCCTTGAAGCTTTACCACTTGGCTAAGTGCTGCCCCTGCTGGGTAGAAGCATGAACCTAGGAGACCATTTGGTCTACATTTTGCCTGGACACCTAGGATGGACACGCTACTTATTGAGCTAGAAACCACACATATATAAAAGATCTCTTGATGCTTTTTTGAAAGGAGTAGCTTGGGTAACAGCAGCAGGTTTCCTCTCTCTTTCTCTCCTGTCTATCTCTCTCTCTCTCTCTCTCCCAATATCTTTCTCTCCATCTCTCTGTCTCTCTGTCTGTCTGTCTGTCTGTCTCTGTCTCTCTCACACACACACACACACACACACAAAAACACATACACACACACAAAAACACATACACACACACAAAAACACACACCACCTCTCAACAAAGTGTCAAAATAACCAAATAGCTGTAGTGTGCTGAAGTGATGTTAGACAAATAATAGAATAGTGTATTGAAACTAACAATGTGAAACAAAGTGTAATTGAACAGAAAATAACTGAGTGATAAACAATAATCAGTCTCGGTGGTATCATGGTTACGCCATCAGACATATGGCTGGTAGGTACTGAGTTCGCATCCCGGTACCGGCTCCCATCCAGAGTGAGTTTTAATGACTCAATGGTTAGGTGTAAGACCACTACACTCTCTTCTCTCTCACTAACTGCTAACCCTCTAGCCCAGATAGCTGAAGTGTGTGTGCCCAAGACAGCGTGCTTGAACCTTAATTGGATATAAGCACAAAAATAAGTTGGAATGAATGAATGAATGAATGAATGATGAATGATAAACTTTGCTTTAATCAGTCATCATAATTTGCCTATATACAAACAGGGAATGTAGAATAGCAACATACTTTCATGTTAATATGGCCATAAAAATCCTGATCCTCTTTTTACATGTAGTTCTGTAGGTTATAAAAAGTGTAGACACGTAGAAATTAATGTTGTCCCTAAGTGCACCATGTCAGAACGAAACCTATCTGGCAAGCAGTTAAACTTCTAACAGATTAACCCTGCTAAACTCTGTTCAAGACATCTACTCTAGACAGGCAAATATTGTTGTAGCTATGAACAGTAATTCACTGTGACAGCGGATGATAAAACATGCACTTCATTTCAAAATGAGTTATGTCCCTTTTTACAATCTTATGAAGTTGAAAACATATTTTTTTTAAATCTGAAAATAATATAAGAAAGATAATTTACACCGACCATGCACCATCCCAGTCAGGATAACACATACCACAGCCTTTATTAACACCAGTCTTGGAGCTCTGGCTGGAACAAAAATTAACCCAATGGGCCTACCGACGGGGATCGATCTTAGACTGACCGCACATCAGGTGAGTGCTTTACCACTGGGCTAAGTGCCACACTTGTACATACATGTAAGGTTAAAAATTTGTTTTGTTTTAACAACACCACTAGAGCACACTGATTAATTAATCATCAGCTATTGGATGTCAAACATTTGGTATTTGCGACTCTTAGTCATCAGAGGAAACCCGCTCCTAATGCAGTAAGGGTTCTTTTATATGTACTTTCCCACAGACAGGAAAGCACATACCACAGCCTTTGACCAGTTGTGGTGCACTGGTTGGAACGAGAAAAACCCCCAATCAGTTGAATGGATTCATCGAGATGGTTCGTTCAATCGATCCTGCGATGCAAGCACCCCAAGCCAGCGCTCCACTGACTACGCTAACTCCTGCCCCTGCCCCTACTTGTACGGTGGACATGACTGTGCTACACAGGGTTTGAGAAATACCTGGCATACTTCCGTGTGACATGTGTCTGACGCACTGTCACTTGGCTGACAGGTATGAAGCGATAACGATTCTTTTATTGAATAACAACACCTATCAGATGGAGATCTCCCACTGGAGCTGATGTCACTGCTTCAACTGACACCTCTGTACCCGGCCAGTCTGGTCAGGGGAAATTCTACACCAGTCTGGGTCAGGCAAAATTCTACGTAACTCAGGGAAAATTCTATGTAACTCTTCTGTGTGAATTAAATGTCTCGCCTACCTTCCACATACGTGTACTCTTGTGTCACTCATAGTTACATCCATTACATACACATTGTGTCACTCATAGTTACATCCATTACATACACAGTGTGTCACTCATAGTTACATCCATTACATACACATTGTGTCACTCATAGTTACATCCATTACATACACAGTGTTAAAGGGACAGACCCTAGTTTTTAAACACTACACCATATTATATGTTTCATTATTAGAACCATTGTTGATAATTCAAATCAGACATTACTTATATCTTCTTGTTTAGATTATTAATTTCCGTACATCCGAAGTGTTTCTGGTCAGCCTGGTGTTTCTAAGACGACAGATATAAATGTTTCATATCATCAAAATGGCATGTACATCTAAGAAGTAATGGTTATGACGACGAACTGTAGTCTAGTTTCAAGGGTATTTCTGTGTTTCAAAGTCACGGACTCTTGTTTCACTGTTGTAACCGTATCCAAATGGCGTGGGACGTAGCCCAGTGGTAAAGTGTTCTTGATGTGCAGTCGGTTTGGGAATGATCCCCGTCGGTGGGCCCATTGGGCTATTTCTCGTTCCAGCCAGTGCACCACGACTGGTATATCAAAGACCATGGTATGTGTTATCCTGTCTGCGAGATGGTGCATATAAAAGATCCCTTGCTGCTAATCGAAAAGAGTAAACCATGATGTGGCGACAGTGGGTTTCCTCTCTCAATATCTGTGTGGTCCTTAACCATATGTCCGATGCTATATAACCGTAAATAAAATGTGTTTTGTGTGTCGTTAAAACATTTTATTCCTTCTGTATCCAAATGTGTTACAGGTTTGTAGGTTAACTAAACTTTAGTGTCCATTTTCATGGGTTGAAACTAGGGTCAGTGACTTTAATGCATGTTAAAATAAACAACATTAGTTAATATACATGTATCTAATTAATATAATGAAATATTGTTTTTTGAATAACTAAAAAAAGAAGAAAGTCCATCAAGGGTGCTTGATCCTATGACCCATGGGACCTTAATCAAATGGTTCAAAGATCTCTTCTACATACAGATACAAGCATTATGACCTGTATGAAAGACCATTTGAACATAAAGGCCATATATTTACATAGTAAACTGTTTGGGTGACTGTACAGGTATCATTAGATAATTTCCCTTCCAGGATTTTTATCATATAATTGGCTGAACCATTGGACTATTTCTCATTCCAGCCAGTGCACCATGACTTGTATATCAAAGGTCGTAGTATGTGCTATCCTGTTTGTGGGATGGTGCATATAAAGGATACCTTGCTACTTATGAGAAAATATAGCAGGTGTTCTCTCTAAGATTATATGTCACAATTACTAAATGTTTGACATCCAATAGCCAATGATTAATAAATCAATGTGCTCTAGAGGCATCTTAAACAAAACAAACTAACTTTTTCCCATATAATTTTGTAGAATCCTCACTATAATATCATATAATACAAATATATAATTTTGTAGAATCCTCACTATAATATCATATAATACAAAAATATAATTTTGTTAAATCCTCACTATAATATCATATAATTCAAATATATGATTTTGTAGAATCCTCACTATAATATCATATAATACAAACATGATTTTGTAGAATCCTCACTATAATATCATATAATTCAAACATATAAAGTTAACGTTAAAGTTTGTTTTTGTTTAACAACATCACTAGAGCACACTGATTTATTTATTATCGGCTGTTGGATGGTAATTTTAGTCTTAGAGAGGAAATCTGCTACATTTTTCATATAACATGGGATCTTTATATGCATCACCCTACATACAGGATAGCACATACCACGGCCTTTGATACATCTGTCGTGATGCACTGGCAGGAAAAAGAAATAGCTCAATGGGCCCACCGATGGGGATCGATCCTAGACCGACTGCTCATCAAGTGAGCACTTTACCACTGTATTACATCCCATTCTATTTAATATTTACATTCATGCACAGCCAGAAGAAACAAAAAAAAAGAGGTGCAATTTTTTTTTTTCAAAACCTGATATCAAAATTAAGACATGCAATTTATTTTTAAAAACCTGATATGAAATAAAAAGAGGTGCAAATTATTTTTAAAACCGTGACATTAAATAAAGTGTAGATAAGAGCGACCAATTGGTAACTGCTATCACGTGAAGGGATCGCCTGGCTGACAGACAAGTTTACATTTCTGTGACGGGATCAAGTGCAAGGCGCTAGACAAAAACAGCAAAATCACTCCAATAACTCCTGTCACTCACGATAACTCCTGTCACTCACGATAACTCCTGTCACTCACGATAACTCTTGTCACTTACAATAACTCCTGTCACTCACGATAACTTTCTCACACTATGGATGAAAGGGGCGGGACATAGCCCAGTGATAAACCGCTCACTTGATGCGCGGTCGGTTTAGGATCGATCCCCGTTGGTGGTCCCATTGGGCTATTTCTCATTCCAGCCAGTGCACCACGACTGGCATATCAAAGGCTGTGGTATGTACCACCCTGTCTGTGGGATGGTGCATATAAAAGATGCCTTGCTGCTAATCAACAAGAGTAGCCCATGAATTGGCGACAGCAGGCTTCATCTCTCAATATATATCTGTGTGGTCCTTAGCCATATGTCTGATGCTATATAACCGTAAATAAAATGTGTACAGTGCATCATTAAATAAAACATTTCCTTCCTTTAATTCACAGCTCGGGCACCCATTGATTTATGATGGGCTAGATGCAGCCCAGTGGGAAAGCACTCCCCTGGTGTGTGGTTGAATCTAGGATCAATCCCCCTTGGTGGGCCCATTAGGCTATTTCTCATTCTAACCAAAGGGGCTAGATGCAGCCCAATGGTAAAAGCACTCCCCTGGTGTGTGGTTGGATCTAGGATCAATCCCCCTTGGTGGGCCCATTAGGCTATTTCTCATTCTAACCAAAGGGGCTAGATGCAGCCCAATGGTAAAAGCACTCCCCTGGTGTGTGGTTGGATCTAGGATCAATCCCCCTTGGTGGGCCCATTAGGTTATTTCTCATTCTAACCAAAGGGGCTAGATGCAGCCCAGTGGTAAAAGCACTCCCCTGGTGTGTGGTTGGATCTAGGATCAATCCCCCTTGGTGGGCCCATTAGGCTATTTCTCATTCTAACCAAAGGGGCTAGATGTAGCCCAATGGTAAAAGCACTCCCCCGGTGTGTGGTTGGTCTACGATCATTCCTTGGCCATGAACCCATTTGAGCTATTTCTAGTTCTAGACAGTACTCCACAGCTGGTGTAACAAAGGCCGTGGTATGTCTTATCCTGCCTGTGGGGTGGTATATATTATCCTGCCTGTAGGGTGGTATATATTATCCTGTCTGTGGGGTGGTATATATCATCCTGCCTGTGGGGTGGTATATATCATCCTGCCTGTGGGGTGGTATATATCATCCTGCCTGTGGGGTGGTATATATCATCCTGCCTGTGGGGTGGTATATATCATCCTGCCTGTGGGGTGGTATATATCATCCTGCCTGTAGGGTGGTATATATTATCCTGCCTGTGGGGTGGTATATATTGTCCTGTCTGTGGGATGGTACATACAAAAGGTCTCTTGCAACTAATAAACAAATAAATATACAACCCATGAAGTGGTTGACAGCAAGTTTTCTATCTCAGAGAGGAAATCCACTAAAGAATACTTTTGCTAAAAACAATTTAAGAATTAAGTATCACAAGAGAAAACAAAATAAACCTTTATTTAATGACACACATTCCTCTTATCCTTATACTTCCTCAGTCCACTGTGAATTATGGCTTTTAGTGTCTACAAATATGGCTATTTCAACACTTTGAGGACACCTGCTACCACCACATAAACTACTCTTATTGCAAAGCAGCAAGGAAGCTTTTCTGTACACTTTACCACAGAGAAATGCATATACCACACACTTTAATATACCAGTCATAAGGTCTATGCAGTATAATTTGTGCAAGTCATAGTCGATGCACTGCAATTTGTGCAAGTCATAGTCGATGCACTGCAATTTGTGCAAGTCATAATTTCTATAATTCGTACAACTATCTCCAGTCTCTAACCACTGCAGCCTATTTTCAGCTTACACCGATACCATTCATTATATTTCACATTAAATAGGTTAATTACCCAGATGGTTGATTACCCTCATGGTTTATATCAAGGCTCAAAATTCATTTTGTGGAGTGGGAAACAATCTTCGCTTCTCACATTTCCAGATAGAAACAAATGCTAGACATGGAGAAGCAGATCTAGAAATTTGCCTCACTTGTAGTGTAAGTTTTTAACAGAAATATGGAAGAAAGGAAGGAAATGTTTTATTTCATGACACACTCAACACATTTAATTATGGTTGTATGGCGTCAGACATATGGTTAAGGACCACACAGATACTGAGAAAAAAACCCCTGCTGTCATCTCTTAATGGGCTACTTTTTCTGGTTAGCAGCAAGGGATCTTTTATATGCACCATCCCACAGACAGGATAGTACATACCACGGCTTTTGTTACACCAGTTGTGGAGCACTGGCTTGAACGAGAAATGGTCTGGGATCGATCCCCATTGGTAGGCCCATTGGGCTATTTCTTATTTCCAGCCAGTGTACCGTGACTGGTATATCAAAGGCCGTGGTATGTGCTATTCTGTTACACCAGTCTTGGAGCACTGGTTGGAACAAAAAATAACCTAATGGGCCCACTGACGGGGATCGATCCTAGATCAATCGAGCATCAGGCGAGTGCTGTACCACCGAGCTACGTCCCGCCACAGCAATATGGAAGACTTGAGACAAATGCACGTGTAAAAAACAACAATTTATATATGGATTCTGAAAATGAAGAATTCTCAATAAATCTGAAATACTGTCAAAAATAAGATGAAAACCAAATACTGCTTGTGAAGTTTGATTATCAGATAGCATTTTGTGCAATTAAAGCAGTATTTACTACCTGCCTGTCTCCCCCCACCACTAATTTTGAGCCTTGTATTTTAATGGCTACAAACACAGGAGAGTCCCTTTACAGTTTGTTACTACCATTTGTGTAAGAAAATTCAGTTATTCAAACACAGGATCGTTCTGTTATAGTTTGTTACTATCATTTGTGTAAGTAAATTCAGTTATTCAAACACACGTCTGTGGAACAGAACCTGAAACAATTGTTTGGATTATTTTTGTTACAACTCGGGATCAAAATTAATCAATTTTCAAGACGGGACATTTCATCGAGCACTTAGCTCGGTATTAATGAACATGGCTCTGAGCAAATGTCCATTTGTTGTCGACCATATTGATCAGGCACAGTGTCAACCTCTGTCAATTCTGCCAAACCTAGCCCACTACCATCCAGTGACTCATACGTGTTTCGAATTCATCCCACGACGCCACACTTTCCAGCATTCTTGTTTTAGTTTTAACGGTTATGTTTACACAAGTTCACCTCACCGTGCCACACTTTCCAGCATTCTTATTTTAGTTTTATCAGTTACACAAGTTCATCCCACGATGCCACTTTCCAACATTCTTGTTTTAGTTTTATCAGTTACACAAGTTCATCCCACAATGCCACTTTCCAGCATTCTTGTTTTAGTTTTATCAGTTACACAAGTTCATCCCACGATGCCACTTTCCAACATTCTTGTTTTAGTTTTATCAGTTACACAAGTTCATCCCACGATGCCACACTTTCCAACATTCTTGTTTTAGTTTTATCAGTTACACAAGTTCATCCCACGATGCCACTTTCCAACATTCTTGTTTTAGTTTTATCAGTTACACAAGTTCATCCCACGATGCCACACTTTCCAACATTCTTGTTTTAGTTTTATCAGTTACACAAGTTCATCCCACGATGCCACTTTCCAACATTCTTGTTTTAGTTTTATCAGTTACACAAGTTCATCCCACGATGCCACTTTCCAGCATTCTTGTTTTAGTTTTATCAGTTACACAAGTTCATCCCACGATGCCACTTTCCAGCATTCTTGTTTTAGTTTTATCAGTTACACAAGTTCATCCCATGATGCCACTTTCCAACATTCTTGTTTTAGTTTTATCAGTTACACAAGTTCATCCCACAATGCCACTTTCCAGCATTCTTGTTTTAGTTTTATCAGTTACACAAGTTCATCCCACGATGCCACTTTCCAACATTCTTGTTTTAGTTTTATCAGTTACACAAGTTCATCCCACGATGCCACACTTTCCAACATTCTTGTTTTAGTTTTATCAGTTACACAAGTTCATCCCACGATGCCACTTTCCAACATTCTTGTTTTAGTTTTATCAGTTACACAAGTTCATCCCACAATGCCACTTTCCAGCATTCTTGTTTTAGTTTTATCGATTATGTTTGCACAAATGTGAATTTTGCATGTAACTTTAAACAAAGGGATGTTAAAAAGTACATGTAGATGGTCTTTGTATACATGGAACATAAAAGAGGGAGGGGGATGGAAAGGACTGGAGGGGGCAGACACACATATGGAGGATGAGATGGAGATGAGGAGAGGAAGGGAAAGAGGAAAAAGTGTCAAAGAAAGAGAGAGAGAAACAGAGAAAAGAGAGAGAGAGAGAGAGAGAGAGAGAGAGAGAGAGAGAGAGAGAGAGAGAGAGAGAGAGAGAGAGAGAGAGAGAGACAGACAGAGAGAGAGACAGAGACAGACAGAGAGACAGAGAGATAGACAGAGACACAGAGAGAGAGAGAGAGAGAGAGAGAGAGAGAGACAGAGACAGAGAGAGAGAGAGAGAGAGAGAGAGAGAGAGAGAGAGAGAGAGAGAGAGAAAGAGACACACACACAGAGAGAGAGAGAGAGAGAGAGAGAGAGAGAGAGAGAGAGAGAGAGATACACAATGGCATACTTTCTAGCACTTTGTTTTAGTTTAATCTGTTGTTTGCCATAACATTAAATTTGTCTGTAACATTATAAAGAGATGTTAATACATATTCATATAGCTGCCCTTTTTATATAAGTAGGGGAGAGGGAGGGAAGGGGGAAAATGAATGGGGAGAGGGGGGAGATTAACAGATGGTGTGAGCCACACACATTCAGAGAGATGGAAAGGACAGAGACAGAAAGACAGACAGACAAAAACAAAGACAAAATAGAAAGGGAGAGGATTAGATCTGGATTAGATTTTTCAAAATATTTAACTCAAATCCTGTAAACTATTTGTGAAATATTTAACTAGAATCCTGTAAACTATTTGTGAAATATTTAACTCAAACCGTGTAAATTATTTTTACCAGACCAGCGGAGGAAGACATATAGGCACACTAAATATACATTGATAGAAATGGGGTTACTAAACTTATATTTACCGATAAAAAGGCATTTGCCCACATTAAATGGCTTATCTTCCTCCACCCTGTTTTCTTTTTTTCACTTTAGAACTACAAACACAACCTCAATAAATAAATATTCATGAGAAAATACCCACACACAAGTTTATTGAATTTAATTTCAATTTCATTGGGATACGTTTGAATGTCTCCGTTTGATATTACGACTCAAGTGGATTCACGGAGCTTGAGACTCGGGCTTAATGCGGCAGACATTTCTATTGAGGGCAGTGATTTCCTGTGAACGGCTTGTCACAGCTAGTGTGATAGATTAGGCCCAGGTCAACATGAAAGATACCCGACACAGCGGAGCCCTACTGGCCCATTGTGAAGCAGCGCCCCCCACACCCCTTCATCATAAAGCCACTGTGAGATTATACCTCTTTCATGTACTGTCTTCACATTGAAAACGGGGAGACGGACTGTCGTGATGGTAATATAAATACAGTAGTGTCTGCCGGTGTGGTAGCGTACTCTGAAATTACACACACTCGGACACATATACAAACACACACACAGAGACACCACACACAGATACACACAGTCACACACACACAGACACACACACACACACACACATATGCACAGACACTGACACACACACACACACACACACAAACACACACACACAGACACACACACACATACACACTCACACAACAGCATAGTCATTCACATTGCCAAATTAGCCAATTGCTAATTTTTATATATTTCAGCTAATAACATATTCTTTAAATTAAAGTGAATTAAAGTTCCATAAGTTCCATTCATGCTTGGCCATTTAACAAATAGCAGTTTAAACGTGGGCTGTAATTTCACGATATATGTTCCCTATCAGAAGACTAGGCTGCCAGGTATATAAGATTTCTACAAGCGATGATACAAAATTAGCCCAATCACACACAAACCCTTTAAGCAGCCGGTCTGCGCTGGGGAAAGATCTGCACTAAGATTATATGCTGATTATAATGCTGGTTCTTGGTGCTAGTATCACCTGGATTCCATAAACAAGACAAACGTGGAGCTAAAACTGCACCTGCAGATTCTCAACAAATCCAAAGCTATTAAGAAAAATTCCAGTGCATAAATAACAAGTATCCCACTTGGTTCCAGAGGGTTCCGATACGGTAGGGCATTGGTCCCTTCAATTCTCAAGATTGTATAGATCACCTCCTTCCCCATTAAGACATATTTTTCTCCCATCCCTAGCCATGCAAGACAGGCGTATTCCATGATGTCAGCCCATGCGGAATAAATCGGTCTTGCATGACCACGTGACTTCTGTTGTTTGAGCTGATATTAACATTGGGTGACGTCACGTAAATGGCAAAATAACGCAAGAAATGCTTTCTATATTTCATAAAAAGAAGGAAACCTGCTATCATAATGAAATTATACTATCATTTTCGGTTTATACTTTTAGTAGAGTGGGGGAAGAGGCTGGCATTGCTCAACCCCAACCTTGAGATTATGCCTTGATACACCTGCAGTTTAAAGGCAAAGAGGCGGGATGTAGCCTAGTGGTAGAGAAACTGCCTGATGGGATCGACCCCCATTGGTGGACCTATTGGGCTATTTCTCATTCCAGCCAGTGCACCACAAGTGGTATATAAAAAGCTGTGGTGTGTACTATCCTGTCTGTGGGATGATGCATCTAAAAAAATCCCTTGCTACTAATAGAAAAATAAAGCGGGTTTCCTCTCTAACACTATGTGTTAATCAATTTGCAGCTTTCCTAAAATGAAGTCAGAATATTTCTTTCTTTCTTTCTTTATTACACTACCACCAAGACACTTTTGTTTTGTTTTATTTTTAATTAAACTTTTATTTTAATGAACAGAATAAAGTGTAAAAATAAACAAATGATTATCATTAATGTGTGTTAAATATTAATTCCTATCTTACCGGTACGTAGATAATTCTTCTAAAGTAACCAAATAAAACATTCCTAATGTGACAGAGGAAACATGAAAATATTTACAAAATAGTGTCTCGCTTAGAAAACCATTGTGTGTTTAGTCTGACAGTTATTGCGCCATTCGACATGCCATGTGAGTGGCGTTAAGGTAAATAGCGATGCAGAAAAGCAGTGTACAACATTAAGAAAAACACTGCCAGGTAATCAACACTGCAGCATGTGTAGCAGCAGCAAACAGCATGGACTCGGCATTAAGAACAATACTGATGTAGAGCACAGTATCTAACAGCAGCAGTATACGGACTGGGTGAACTTAAAAAAAAGAAATGTGATTGGCTGGCAAACACATCAATGTACTGCTCTCTACACAACCAGTCTTGATTTATTTGATGGCAGTTGCTACTTGACCTTCGTTACATTGGAAAGTTCTTGCCATGTTCAAACAAAATTCTTCAGTTTTTTTCTTTATTTTGTTGTTATTGTTTTCAGTGTTGTTGGGCAAGAAAAATGCATTTGTGAAAGGAAACAAAAGCCTTTGATTGGAATAGATATATTTTCAACATAATTATAACCATTAGCACTGACAGATTGGGGGCCTAATTTTCGCAACTTTGCAATCTCACAGTGCAATACCAAAAGACTTTCATGGACAATGCAATGATGCATTTAGAGAGCTTAAGAAAGCTGTGTAAAGTAGGCCCCAGCTTTCATACTAGCATTATAATGTTCTTTATTATTTATTTTAAAATACTCATGTACTGCGAAACCATTGAATATCTGTCTTTTACCTTTCAGAAATGGGTTAAAAAAAACCTCTAGTTCATTATTCCTCCAGAACCACTGACGTTAAAATCTATACTTACATATTTGATATGTGATGTTTTTTATTGGTGTATTTTAAATACGGAATATCTTCGTGATTCTCCATTCCTGAAAAATAATGGGACTCCATCTAAGTGGGCCTCGTCGCCATTATTTTTCAGGAATGGAGAGTTACTCGGACATTCCCCTATACATAATTACAACTTTCTGCTGATATATGATTTACTAAATTCTGATTAGATTACATCACTAAAAACTTTAATGTTATTCTTAAAATTAAAAAAAATAAATACATAAAATTATGTTATTATGGCAAATGGCATACCATTACTAAAATGGATCATGGTAAATACAAGTATGTATTCTCTGCAGAAAAGCAACAACACCACTTTTATTTATAGATAACCTGTCTATAAATAATTACGCTCTAGCTATACTATAATCAAATGACTTATAATATTTTCTGCGGGTCATACTCATAATCAAATACCTCCTAATATTCTGTGCGAAGCTGTAACCGTTACAGCCATGGATCACGTGAAAGTGTAAAAACAAAGATGAGCAGTTCATGAATGAATGAACACGAGGTGACGCTTGATTAGGCAAACATGGCCTCCTGATTGGTTAATATGACCTTGAAGAGTCAGAATAGAATCAATTCGATATTATTATGAATCATGGAATTACAGGTAAAACAATTACAGGTAAAACAATTATCTTAAAGGATTTGGTTAAATATTAGAGTAAGATATACAGTGTAGCTGAAGCCGGTGAACACAAGAACTGGACACTCTAAATATCAGAGTGTTAGAGAGGAAACCTGCTATATGTTTTAATTAGTAGCAAGGGATCTTTTATATGCACCATCCCACAGACAGGATAGCACATACCACGGTCTTTGATATTCCTGGATGGAACGAAAAAAAGCCTTATGGGTCCACCAATGGGGATTGATCCCAGAATGACCATCCCACAGTCTTTGATATACCTGTCACGGTGCACTGGATGGAATTAAAAAAATAACCCCATGAACACACCAAAGGGGATCGATCCCAGACTGATCACATATCAAGCGAGCTATTTACCAGTGGGCTACGTTTTGCCCTTAGGTAGTAGATAAGAGTGGAAATGCTATTTACATTGAAGAAACCGGCTGTTAAAGCAATCAGTATTTTTCACTGTCTAGCCAAATGATCACTTTTACAAGCTGTTGTTTGTTTTTCTCTCTGATGACGGTGAAGGGAGGAGTTGTGGTTTAGAAAAGAAATGTTTTTCCCTCATCTTTCCGCGTTATTTTCCCTCTGTAGTTTCACAATCTATCGGCTAAAATACTACATTGTTTGAGGAAAGTAAAAAAGAGTTGTAAAAAAACACAAAAAATCCACACATATAATTAAATGCTCTTGCTTACAATACAGGGAATATTTTGTGCAGTATTGTGTTATGCAAGTTTTAGAGATCGCCACACAATTAACAAAAAATTAAACAGTAGTTGCTAATCAATTTTCAGTTGACTACAAAATATCGCTAATCAAGAATTTAAAAATAAAATGTTCCCCGACTATACATAATATACCATAGAGCTGGAAACGGAAAATGTAAAATTATTTTAAAATCATGGTCAAATGATATAAATGCCCCCCCCCCCCCCCCCCCCCCCTTCTAGATTATGGTAGCCCCACTCCCATGGCTAGTGATATTCAATGTTGGGCTAGTAAATAACTACTATTGCCATGCCAGACAGAGCTTCTAGATTATGGTAGCCCCACTCCCATGGCTAGTGATATTCAGTGTTGGGCTAGTAAATAACTACTATTGCCATGCCCGATGGCTAGTGACTTTTTTTTGGGTCAAATGTTACAGTTAAGTCTATTTTGTAAATATGAATATCCAGCCCACACCCAACCCCCCAATGTTAGTGTTTTAATCTCTATCTCTCTCTTCAGGTAACATATTTGATTATTATTAGTATTTAGTAAAATTGTATTAACTTTAAGTAAAGTAGGGCTAGTGAATTTTTAATCGTGGCTAGTAAATCTATAAAATTACTGATCCCATGGCTAGTGGATTTTACAAGAATTCTAGAAGCCCTGCTGTCCTATCCCCGATTCCAACAATTTGACTTAGAGTAATTTAAAAATGTGCCCATGGGCTGAGGGAATAATAAAAGCAGCACAGTATATGCAATCCTATCTGTGTCTGCACATAAAATATCTCCTGCTGGTATTGTACAGGAGTAGCCATGTGTGTCTGCACATAAAATATCTCCTGCTGGTATTGTACAGGAGTAGCCTATGTGTGTGCACATAAAATATCTCCTGCTGGTATTGTACAGGAGTAGCCTATGTGTGTCTGCACATAAAATATCTCCTGCTGGTATTGTACAGGAGTAGCCTATGTGTGTCTGCACATAAAATATCTCCTGCTGGTATTGTACAGGAGTAGCCATGTGTGTCTGCACATAAAATATCTCCTGCTGGTATTGTACAGGAGTAGCCTATGTGTGTGCACATAAAATATCTCCTGCTGGTATTGTACAGGAGTAGCCTATGTGTGTCTGCACATAAAATATCTCCTGCTGGTATTGTACAGGAGTAGCCTATGTGTGTCTGCACATAAAATATCTCCTGCTGGTATTGTACAGGAGTAGCCTATGTGTGTCTGCACATAAAATATCTCCTGCTGGTATTGTACAGGAGTAGCCTATCTGTGTCTGCACATAAAATATCTCCTGCTGGTATTGTACAGGAGTAGCCTATCTGTGTCTGCACATAAAATATCTCCTGCTGGTATTGTACAGGAGTAGCCTATCTGTGTCTGCACATAAAATATCTCCTGCTGGTATTGTACAGGATTAGCCTATCTGTGTCTGCACATAAAATATCTCCTGCTGGTATTGTACAGGATTAGCCTATCTGTGTCTGCACATAAAATATCTCCTGCTGGTATTGTACAGGATTAGCCTATCTGTGTCTGCACATAAAATATCTCCTGCTGGTATTGTACAGGATTAGCCTATCTGTGTCTGCACATAAAATATCTCCTGCTGGTATTGTACAGGATTAGCCTATCTGTGTCTGCACATAAAATATCTCCTGCTGGTATTGTACAGGAGTAGCCTATCTGTGTCTGCACATAAAATATCTCCTGCTGGTATTGTACAGGAGTAGCCTATCTGTGTCTGCACATAAAATATCTCCTGCTGGTATTGTACAGGAGTAGCCTATCTGTGTCTGCACATAAAATATCTCCTGCTGGTATTGTACAGGAGTAGCCTATCTGTGTCTGCACATAAAATATCTCCTGCTGGTATTGTACAGGAGTAGCCTATCTGTGTCTGCACATAAAATATCTCCTGCTGGTATTGTACAGGAGTAGCCTATCTGTGTCTGCACATAAAATATCTCCTGCTGGTATTGTACAGGAGTAGCCTATCTGTGTCTGCACATAAAATATCTCCTGCTGGTATTGTACAGGAGTAGCCTATCTGTGTCTGCACATAAAATATCTCCTGCTGGTATTGTACAGGAGTAGCCTATCTGTGTCTGCACATAAAATATCTCCTGCTGGTATTGTACAGGAGTAGCCTATCTGTGTCTGCACATAAAATATCTCCTGCTGGTATTGTACAGGAGTAGCCTATCTGTGTCTGCACATAAAATATCTCCTGCTGGTATTGTACAGGAGTAGCCTATCTGTGTCTGCACATAAAATATCTCCTGCTGGTATTGTACAGGATTAGCCTATCTGTGTCTGCACATAAAATATCTCCTGCTGGTATTGTACAGGAGTAGCCTATCTGTGTCTGCACATAAAATATCTCCTGCTGGTATTGTACAGGAGTAGCCTATCTGTGTCTGCACATAAAATATCTCCTGCTGGTATTGTACAGGAGTAGCCTATGTGGCACTTAACACTTACTTGTCGTTTGTACTGAATGCCAGTAAACTTTTGTTAATTAATTAATTAATTAATTCATTCATTCATTCTCTGTTGTAAACTGATCACCAAAACCATCATCATCGCCACCACCATCATCATCACAACCACCATCACCAAAACCACCACCAAAATCATCATCATCACCACCACCAGTATCATCACCATCATTATCACCATCATCATCATCACCATCATCACATCACCATCACATCACCATCATCATCATCACCATCGTCATCAAAAAGCTGACTCTCATTGTATTACATAAGAAAGTCATTTTACTGGAAGTGTATATGTGCTTGCAGGAACACTTACTTGTCGTTTGTACTGAATGCCAGTAAACTTTTGTTAATTAATTAATTAATTAATTCATTCATTCTCTGTTGTAAACTGATCACCAAAACCATCATCATCGCCACCACCATCATCATCACAACCACCATCACCAAAACCACCACCAAAATCATCATCATCACCACCACCAGTATCATCACCATCATTATCACCATCATCACCATCATCACATCACCATCACATCACCATCATCATCATCACCATCGTCATCAAAAAGCTGACTCTCATTGTATTACATAAGAAAGTCATTTTACTGGAAGTGTATATGTGCTTGCAGGAACGAAATGCCAGTGAAAACACGTATGTCAAATAAAGATACCACACTCATTATTTACACACTCAACAAGGAGGTGCAATGGGGCTTTTTCATAGCCAACATATGGTTTTAGTAGATGTTGTTGGTTTTTCTGCATAATGTTCCAGAGGAAATAAGAGATTTAACCCTGAGGAAACGGATTTCATTGTAATTGATATATTAGGGACACATTTGTTTGGCATCATTAATTCTCTTCTCCTGAAATGTTATGAGAAAATTGTGCAAGATTTGACTCATGGGAAAAGGAATGGAATGTTCATTTAATGACACCCCAGCACATGATGTAATCAGCAGCTATTGAATATTAAAGATAAATGTGACCTTTGGTCTACAGATAAAAACAAAAGAAATGTTTTATTTAATGATACACTTAATTAACACATATGGCATTGGGTGTATGGTTAAAAACCACATGAAAAGAAACCTTGTGCTAATAAATCAAAGGCCACTCTTTTCAATTAGCAGCAAAGGCTCTTTTTTATGCACCATCCCACAGACAGGATGGCAAGTAGCACAGGCTTTGTTACACAAGATGTGGTGCACTGGCTGGAATGAGAAATAGCCCAATGGGCCCCATCAATGGAAATTGATTCTAGACAGACTGTGCATCAAGCACTTTTATCACTGGTCTATGTCCTGCCCCCTTAGAATGAGAAGCAGCCCAATGGGTCCCACTGATATGAGATTGATTCTAGACAGACTGTGCATCAAGCACTTTTACCACTGGTCATGTCCTGCCCCCTTAGTTAGAATGAGAAGCAGCCCAATGGGCCCCACTGATATGAGATTGATTCTAGGCCAATCGTGCATCATGCAAGCACTTTTACCACGGGTCTTGGTCTATGTCCTGCCGCCTTGTATGACTGATTAAAACAACACCACAACTGGACAAACACTGTGGTATGTGCTTTCCTATCTGTGTGGGAAAGTGCATATAAAAGATCCCTTGTTGCATTAGGAAAAATTAAGACAACAAAAAACCTGGAGTCCATCTAGGTCAATTGATCCTATAACCCATCACACTTGATGCGAGCACTCTACTAACTGAAGAACAGCTACATGTACAGCCTACACACAAAAAGATCAGTGCAATAATAATAAAAAAGCATTCTTCTTCAAACTCCAGTGTGGCCTCTGTACAGTAATCTTGCATGGATATACTTGATTTATTCATTCTTCTTCAAACTCCTGTGTAGCCTCTGTACAATTATCTTGCATGGATACACTTGATTTATTCATTCTTCTTCAAACTCCAATGTGGCCTCTGTACAGTTATCTTGCAAGCAGAAACTCAATTTATTCATTCTTCTTCAAACTCCTGTGTGGCCTCTGTACAGTAATCTTGCATGCAGAAACTTGACTTATTTTATTTCTGCAGCTCCCCAAAGAATAAACATGATGAATGGAAAACTGTAGACGTGGAAGAAAATGTATTCATAACTCCATCTTTGCAGGACGTTTTATGAGAGCACCTGGTCTGCACGTGGATTGCTTCCTGTTTCTTACAGACATAACCAGATTGTTCTAGAGTTTCCCTGTCCATATGGACTGAAAACCAGGATTTGGACAAAATGAAAACAAACATTCTCCTGTTGGCAGAGCGGGTATATTAGCATTTGTTTGTTTTCTTATCCTTTTCAATTGCAAAAATTGTTTACAGGGTTAAAATGCAGACCATCAGTTTGTGCTGCTTGTTTTACTCCGGGCAGGTTTAACGATGTCAACATATAAATCAAAACTTTCCCTTTAAGAGTTGTTGTTGGGGGCGGGACGTAGCCCATTGGTAAAGTAGTGCTCGCACTGACATGCCATCCCAACCAGTGCCCTATGACTAGAATATCGAAGGCTATGGTATATGCTATCCTGTGGAAAAGTGAATATAAAAGTGCTGATAATGGAAAATGTAGCAGATTTCATCTGATGCTTTATAAAACCAAAAACATAAGTATTTTGTACCATATATAAACAAAAATTGCTGAGAATATATACTGGCCCTTGATTAAATATAGAGTACTTGTACATAATGCAGCTGTTTGATTACAGAGTGTTGCTGATATTTAGACTGAGAAAGAAAAACAAAAGATTGATGGCTTGCACCCAATGTTCCCCAGATTTGAAATGTTTACTTGAAATCCGATTCACCGTTACATAAAATATTGCCGCAAATGTTTCTACATTCATGCACATATACAGGCCTTTAGCCACACACCAAAGTCAACACGATAAATATTGTGCCCAAAGTTATCATGCCCAAATTATGTACAAATACGCTGACCTCAAAACATTTCACCTCAAAACCAGTCAAAAGTTAAACTTTAATGAGATTAAAATAACTTGATATGTATTTCTGGATATACACAACTATTTAGCATATGTTAACAATAACATTATTGCACTGGAGTTCACTACTCTGAACCAAGCATCTCAGTTGAGAGCTCTACTGACTGAGCCAGATCTTGTCCCCATAGCCAGCTGGAACCGGTTTGTTCCTCTGACCCAAGCACCTCAGGTGAGTGCTCTACCTACTGAGCCAGATCTCACTCCCATAGCCAGCTGGAACCGAGGGGGTTTGATACTCTGATCCAAGCACCTCAGGTGAGTGCTCTACCTACTGAGCCAGATCTCACTCCCACAGCCAGCTGGAACCGAGGGGGTTTGATACTCTGAACCAAGCACCTCAGTTGTGAGTGCTCTACCTACTGAGCCAGATCTCACTCCCACAGCCAGCTGGAACCGAGGGGGTTTGATACTCTGAACCAAGCACCTCAGTTGTGAGTGCTCTACCTACTGAGCCAGATCTCACTCCCATAGCCAGCTGGAACCGAGGGGGTTTGATACTCTGATCCAAGCACCTCAGTTGTGAGTGCTCTACCTACTGAGCCAGATCTCACTCCCATAGCCAGCTGGAACCGAGGGGGTTTGATACTCTGAACCAAGCACCTCAGTTGTGAGTGCTCTACCTACTGAGCCAGATCTCACTCCCATAGCCAGCTGGAACCGAGGGGGTTTGATACTCTGAACCAAGCACCTCAGTTGTGAGTGCTCTACCTACTGAGCCAGATCTCACTCCCATAGCCAGCTGGAACCGAGGGGGTTTGATACTCTGAACCAAGCACCTCAGTTGTGAGTGCTCTACCTACTGAGCCAGATCTCACTCCCATAGCCAGCTGGAACCGAGGGGGTTTGATACTCTGATCCAAGCACCTCAGTTGTGAGTGCTCTACCTACTGAGCCAGATCTCACTCCCATAGCCAGCTGGAACCGAGGGGGTTTGATACTCTGATCCAAGCACCTCAGTTGTGAGTGCTCTACCTACTGAGCCAGATCTCACTCCCATAGCCAGCTGGAACCGAGGGGGTTTGATACTCTGAACCAAGCACCTCAGTTGTGAGTGCTCTACCTACTGAGCCAGATCTCACTCCCATAGCCAGCTGGAACCGAGGGGGTTTGATACTCTGAACCAAGCACCTCAGTTGTGAGTGCTCTACCTACTGAGCCAGATCTCACTCCCATAGCCAGCTGGAACCGAGGGGGTTTGATACTCTGAACCAAGCACCTCAGTTGTGAGTGCTCTACCTACTGAGCCAGATCTCACTCCCATAGCCAGCTGGAACCGAGGGGGTTTGATACTCTGATCCAAGCACCTCAGTTGTGAGTGCTCTACCTACTGAGCCAGATCTCACTCCCATAGCCAGCTGGAACCGAGGGGGTTTGATACTCTGATCCAAGCACCTCAGGTGAGTGCTCTACCTACTGAGCCAGATCTCGCCCCCATAGCCAGCTGGAACCGAGGGGGTTTGATACTCTGACCCAAGCACCTCAGGTGAGAGCTCTACCTACTGAGCCAGATCTCACTCCCACAGCCAGCTGGAACCGAGGGGGTTTGATACTCTGAACCAAGCACCTCAGTTGTGAGTGCTCTACCTACTGAGCCAGATCTCACTCCCATAGCCAGCTGGAACCGAGGGGGTTTGATACTCTGAACCAAGCACCTCAGTTGTGAGTGCTCTACCTACTGAGCCAGATCTCACTCCCACAGCCAGCTGGAACCGAGGGGGTTTGATACTCTGACCCAAGCACCTCAGGCGAGTGCTCTACCGACTGAGCCAGATCTCGCCCCCACAGCCAGCTGGAACTGAGAGGGTTCGATACTCTCATGCAAGCACCTTAGGCGAGCACTCTACTAACTAAGCTAAACTCTACACTATGGTCTTTGATATATCATTCATTGGGTACTGGTTAGGATGGGTAAACAAACAATTCCATCTTATGTGTTACTGAATTTCATCAGGGCTTCTAACATTCTTATAAAATATACTAGCCATGGGATTGGTAATTGTTTTTATTTTACTAGCCACGATTAAAAATGCACTGGCCCTACTTTATTTCAAGTAAATACCATTTTACTAATAGTAATAATTGGATAAGTCATCTAAAAAGGAAGCTTAAAAACTCTAAGATTGGGTGTGGGTGGCAATAGTAGTCATTTACTAGCCCAACATTAAATATCACTAGCCATGTGAGTGGGGCTACCATAATCTAGAAGCCCCGATTTCTGGAAAGCACTCTATCACTGAGATCTACATCTCACACTTCAGATAGATTTTGTTTCAACACTGAATTAAAACTTTACAATTTTCTTGGCTTTAGGTGGATTCCTGGTTTCCACACTTTTTTAATAAGCTACTGTATAAATTTTCACATTTTGTTTAGTGACAACATGGCCATATAAGTAGCAAAGCATGCTGGTGTTCCCAAGAGAAAGTTAATGAGTAGAACGACTGCCGACTGGTAGCTGTCCAGGGAGATGTAATGAGCTGTCTGTGCTAAGCCGTGATGACAGAACACAAAACACCTTCTGAAAACACCGAGATAGAACACCACAAAGGATTCAACTGTACATGACCATTCTGTGTCCTGCTAATGACAGAAATAACTGTCTGCCAACTGTCATACCTCATCTAACATAATCTTCCCACAAATGCTGAAGGTTCAAGCATGACCCCTCTGGGTACTCAGATTGCAGTCTTCGCTTGGAAAGGTGAGCGATGATTTGCACTTGTCTCTAAACACGGGGTGGGACGTAGCCCAATGGTAAAGCACTCGCCTGATGCATGGTCAATCTAGGATCAATCCCCAATGGTGGGCATTTTTGGCTATTTCTCATTCCAGCAAGTGCAA
This sequence comes from Gigantopelta aegis, assembly GCF_016097555.1. Classification (NCBI taxonomy): domain Eukaryota; kingdom Metazoa; phylum Mollusca; class Gastropoda; order Neomphalida; family Peltospiridae; genus Gigantopelta; species Gigantopelta aegis. The sequence continues at coordinate 3,232,212 of NC_054699.1, forward strand.
CACGACTGGTATATCAAAAGGCCATGGTATGTTGTATGTGCTGTCCTGTCTGTGGGATGGTGTATATAAAAGATCCCTTGGTACTAATGGAAAAAAGTAGTGGGTTTCCTCTCTAAGACTCTTATATCAAAATTAATCACCTTACAATTCACTTTTCAAAAACCACTAACCCTAATTTTTAGTGGGCATGGCAAAGCAATCGCTTTGTAATAAACTTCTTAAAGCCACTGACCCTAATTTTTAGGCAGTGTAAATAATTGTTTGTTATTAAAACCTTTTTTTATTACATAATATTTACTTTAAAATTATTAAAATGTGGTTAATTTACGGAATATTTTATTAGCCGAAGTTGAAATGTTGTTGCCACTCTGTATAAATTGGCTAATTTTGCAACATCTTAACATTAGTAGCTAAAAATATTGTATGAAAAACAAAAAAGGTCTGCGCACCAGAAACTAAAGTAAGCAGCTTTCTGTTATCGTCTCAATTCTATTTACGTAGACGCACTCATTTGGTTATTTCCCATTCCAACCAATGTTCCATGACCGGAATGTCAAATACCTGGCTTGTCAAATAAACTGGTGATTAGCCACGGCTGCATTTGATATGTACATGTATACAGTCACAGAGCATTGGATGGAATAGACCAAAAATAATGTTAAGCTGTTTGCTTACCAATATATTCATTCCATGCTACGTTGAGCTCTGCGTGGTATGCCAGACAGCCCTTCATGGTGTTCAGACAGTAGTTGTTGCACGGCTTCGTCTGCGTGAGCCCGCGGCAGTGGGGACAGTACATCATCCGCATCAGAGCTCTAGTACACTGCTCTGAACTGGGAATCTACAAGAACAGAAATAAACAGTACAATGGTCTGAACAGTATAATGGTCTGAACAGGGAATCTACAAGAACAGAAATAAACAGTACAATGATCTGAACAGTATAATGGTCTGAACAGTACAATGGTATGAACAGTACAATGGTCTAACAGTACACTGGTCTGAAAAGGGAATCTACAAGAATAGAAATAAACAGTATACTGGTCTAACAGGGAATCTACAAGAAAAGAAATAAACAGTACAATGGTCTGAACAGTACAATGGTCTGAACAGGGAATCAGCAAGAATAGAAATAAACAGTAAAATGGCCTGAACAGGGAATCCACAAGAACAGAAATAAATGTACAGCATTCTCAGACACATTTGATTTGCTCATAATATAATATTCCTGTACTCTCTTTTCCCCTTTCCTGTTTTTTTTCTTTCTTTTAACACATGTCACACATTTTAATGAACACTGCTGCTAATATCTGGAACAAGCCAGCAGGTCTCACAACAGGGTTTACTTTCCTCCCCCAAACAAGGTGATCTGGCCGCATGTAATAAACTACCAGCACACACGTTCCAGGAACCACAGACCTTGTGCCTGTCCACGTTTTTATCACCCTGCACTGCGGTGACCCGGCCATAACGAAACCAACTCCTACAAACTCACTGCGGAGGGTCTGGTAGTAAAAGTATTTTAACTCTCACGATTTAACTCAACTCACCCAATCTTACGTTCACGGTTCTTCTCAACTTTTAAGGTGTTTTTTTCTTCAGTTGTTTGATAACTGATATGAATGCATAGATAAATGATAAATGGTTCCGACTGGTTTGCTTAGAGGTTTTAATGAATGATTAATGACAAATGCCCATGGATGGATGGATAGATAGATGGATTGATGGATTGAGGGCTGATAGTTTTGGATGGATGGATGGATGGATGGATGATAGTTTTGGATGGATGGATGAATGGATGGATGGATGGATGGATATATGGATGGGCAGATGTATGGATGGGCAGATGTACAGATGGACGGATGGATGGATGGATGGATGCATGTTCAGATGAATTATGGCACACTGATGAATAATAACGCGTGGACAGAGGGATAAATATAGGCCGACCTCTGGTAATACTGTGAAACCCCTTGAAACCAGACTCTCTCTAAACCAGAATTCACTCAAAAACCAATCTCTCTCTAAACCAGAATTCACTCAAAAACCAGACTCTCTAAACTGGAATTCACTCAAAACTACTCTCTCTTTGAACCAGAATTCACTCGAAACTAGACTCTCTCTAAACCGGAATTCAATCAAAACTAGACCCTCTAAACCGTAATTAACTCAAAACCACACTCTTTAAACTGGAATTTACTTAAAAACCACTCTCTCTAAACCAGAATTCACTCAAAAACCAGACCCTCTCTAAACCAGAATTCACTCAAAAACTAGATGTTTTTCATTAGCTCTTTTTTAAATATCAGTACAGAATATTAACCTCTATATAGCAGATACCTTTAAAGATGGGACATTTTTACTTGGTTTTGAGAAGTTTCTTTGTAATTGGCAAAAAGAACATCAAATGTCTATCATATTTCAAACTATAAAGCTACCAATATTTTTTTCCAAATAACCAATGCATAATAAACATGAATCACCAACAGTGACAAATGAAGACCAAAATAAATTCTTGATTTTAATTTATACATGGTGTTCAAATGATTACAAATGGAAAATTAATTTTTTTTCAAAAAGTCTTGGTTTTTTTATTTAACACCACCACTAGAACACATTTATTAATTAATCGTAGTCATCAGAGGAAACCCGCTAAATGTTTCCTAATGCAGCACATACCACGGCCTTTGACCAGTTGTGATGCTTTTTAAAAACATACTGACTCCAAAATGTACACAGTAATCAAATGAGTACAGTTCTATTTGGTTCAAAAGAATGATGCAACAATCTAGACGACCCAGCAGTTTGATCCATCAAACTGTGACAGATGTGGGAAAATACTAACACTGGCTTGAGACCATTACAGACCTCACAAGACATGCAGTGAAAGGAAACGTCAAAGGGAACATGACCCAACAATAGAGTTAATCTAACAATTGAAGGTCAAGTCACGGAAAACTAATGATGAACGTCTTACTACCACATTGACCAGTATAGGTTTATATGTAGACGGAACACTAAATAATCAGAGTTGGTTGTTCTGAGGGATTTCAGGATTCTTGTAATATTTCTTAATGTCAATCTTATACAACACAACCACCCAAAACAAACAAAAATCCCATGTCCCATATATTTACTTTAAAAGCTAGTTTGTTTTTGTTGAATAACACCACTAGAGCACATTGATTTATTAATCATCAGTTATTGGATGTCAAACATTTGGTAATTTTGACTTATAGTCTGAGAGAGAAAACCTGCTACATTTTTCCATTAGCAGCAAAGAATCTTTTATATGCACCATCCTCCAAACAGGATAGCACATACCACGGCCTTTGATATACAAGTCGTGGTGCACTGGTTGGAATGAGAAACAGTCGATTGGGCTACAAGCACTTTACCAATGGGCTACGTCCAGTCTCCTTTCAGAATTCTTGTAATATTCCTTGATGTCAATGTTAAAGAAGAACAATTCCCTCACATCTAATATAGTTGAACCCATTAGTCCTGTGTCAATGTTAAAGAAGGTCAATTCCCTCACATCTAGTAGAGTTGAACCCGTCAGTCCTGTGTCAGTGTTAAAGAAGAACAATTCCCTCACATCTAGTAGAGTTGAACCCGTCAGTCCTGTGTCAGTGTTAAAGAAGAACAATTCCCTCACATCTAGTAGAGTTGAACCCTCAGTCATGTGTAGTAGAGTTGAACAATTCCCTCACATCAGTAGAGTTGAACCCGTCAGTGTGTCAGTGTTAAAGAAGAACAATTCCCTCACATCTAGTAGAGTTGAACCCGTCAGTCCTGTGTCAGTGTTAAAGAAGAACAATTCCCTCACATCTAGTAGAGTTGAACCCGTCAGTCCTGTGTCAGTGTTAAAGAAGAACAATTCCCTCACATCTAGTAGAGTTGAACCCGTCAGTCCTGTGTCAGTGTTAAAGAAGAACAATTCCCTCACATCTAGTAGAGTTGAACCCGTCAGTCCTGTGTCAGTGTTAAAGAAGAACAATTCCCTCACATCTAGTAGAGTTGAACCCGTCAGTCCTGTGTCAGTGTTAAAGAAGAACAATTCCTCACATCACATTGAACTAGTGTTAAAGAAGAACAATTCCCTCACATCTAGTAGAGTTGAACCCGTCAGTCCTGTGTCAGTGTTAAAGAAGAACAATTCCCTCACATCTAGTAGAGTTGAACCCGTCAGTCCTGTGTCAGTGTTAAAGAAGAACAATTCCCTCACATCTAGTAGAGTTGAACCCGTCAGTCCTGTGTCAGTGTTAAAGAAGAACAATTCCCTCACATCTAGTAGAGTTGAACCCGTCAGTCCTGTGTCAGTGTTAAAGAAGAACAATTCCCTCACATCTAGTATAGTTGAACCCATTAGTCCTATGCATACTGAATGTCATTGAAAACATACCAGTTACAGTTGCAGTTGTTTACTTTAATGACAAAATCTAATGACAAAAATGACACACTGAACTGATTATATACTACTCAAAAGAATTTAACAGTCAAAAATTTATAACCAAATAAGTTTCAGAGTGTATTAGATTGATGATGTAAACTACACCAAATTTTTTATTTATTGTTCCATATTTACAAAAACCCCACAAATAAACGTCACTGTATACAAGAAAGTCACATGACATGATGTCAAAGTTGAAGGTTGTCAAACATGGATTTTACACATTAGAACATTCGTTTAATAGTGTGTGAATCCACCCCTGGCGCGAATACACTCGACACATCGTTGCCTCATGCTGTTGATCAGACGTCTGAAGAATTCTTGGGGAATGGCCTGCCACTCTGCCATAAGAAGTTGACCCAGATCATGAAGGATGGCCGGAGGGGCATGGTTATCCCGAACTCTCCTGCCTAATTCGTCCCAGGCGTGCTCTATTAGGGCCAAGTCAGGCGAATATGCTGGCCAATCCATCCTGGCGATACCTTGTTGTCTGAGAAAGTCCGTTACCGCCAATCTGCTGAAGGCCTGGGAGAACCAACGGCCGGATAATCTCATTCAGATAGCGGATTCCATTCAGATTGCCATCCACCACATAGAGGGGGGTCCTGTGGTGGATAGAGATGCCGCCCCACACCATGACGCTGCCACCACCGAACCGGTGACGTTGTCTAACGTTAACGTCAGCGAAGCGCTCCCCAGGACGTCTGTAGACACGAACCCGACCGTCGTTGAACTGGAGACTAAACCTAGACTCATCAGTGAACATCACTCGACCCCACTGAACACGTTGCCACCGCAGATGAAGCATGCACCAGTGACGTCTGGCCGTTCTGTGACGTGGTAGGAGTGGTGGTCGAACAGTCTGGCGACGGCAGCGTAGATTATTGGCTCTCAGACGATTGCGTATGGTTTGATCAGACACTCGAGTTCCAGTCGCAGTCCGCAGATTGTCACGTAATTGGCGTGCAGTGGTTGTGCGTTGACGTAGAGCCATATTGGTGATGTAGCGGTCCTCTCTATTTGTAGTGCTTCGGGGTCTTCCCGAACGTGGACGATTTCGAACAGAATTCGTTGCTTGGTACCGTTGCAACAGTCGGCCAACGACACTCTGACTGACACCAAGTCTCAGAGCAACATTTCTTTGCGTATTGCCATCCTGAAGCCAAGCAATAGCCCTTCCTCGATCTTCGATAGTCAGTTGAAGTCGTACCATTGTCGAATTTGGAGTGTGCACCGTACATGAACGCAAGCTCCAATTATACGGAAATTCAGCATTGGGAACATGGAATACACGTGCAAAGCGTGCAAATGAAGCGCTTTGTGAAAAAGCAAGTTATGGGCACTTAGCAGACCTTTCGCTTTCACCCTAATTTACGTGCAAATGTAAGCATGTTTTCGCCATTAGAACTAGTCGACAGTGTCAATGACAGTGGATTTTAATTCATTTATGGGTTGCTTAGACCCACTTTCGTCAAAATGGAACAATACCATGCGTGACATTATGGTCTAGCTAATATAATTGACATTCAGAAAATAATGTCGAAAATATCGTCTGACCCTTAAATTCTTTTGAGTAGTATATATAACTACATGTATTCTGGTGCTTGAGGTGCTTGCATCGCAGGATCGAACCACCTCGGTGCACCCATTCTGCTGATTTGTTCTTTCTCTCATTCCAACCAGTGCACCACAACTGGACAAAGGTCATGGTATGTGCTTTCTCTTGTTGCAATAAGTAAACTGTAGCGGGTTTTCTCATGTTCCAACCAGTGCACCACAACTGGACAAAGGTCATGGTATGTGCTTTCCCTTGTTGCAATAAGTAAACTGTAGCGGGTTTTCTCTGATGAGAATTACCAAATGTTTGACATCCAATAGTCGATGATTAATTAATCAATATGCTACAGTGATATCGTTAAACAAAAACAAAAAAAGTATTCTGGTGGAAATGGGTACAGCAACAAATAAGCTCAAAATAGTATACAAGAGTTAGGGTGTGTTTAAAAGAATTCAGCCACTGAGTCACTCAATAACAACTGAAAGTTGGGTGGTGAGATTTCAATAGCGCTCAGTATAGTACATCTAACAATGGAGGGATACATAAGTGTGTATGTGGTTGAGGGGGGAGGAGGGAGGGGGAAGGGGAGGTGGAAGGGGAAGGTAAAAGTAATTCCGGCACTAAGTCACTAAATAACTCAATAACAACTGAAAGTTGGGTGGTGAGACTTCAATAGTGCTCAGTATAGTACATCCAACAATGGAGGGATATCTGTGTGTGGGGGAGGGTGAGGGTGAGGCACTAAGTAACATCTTTACATAATGTCAGCCACACAAACACAACAGGAACTGTGCGGTCTAATGCTGAGTGACACTTCATTAGGTACGGCTTTGTCACCAAGCCCCACTCCTTAAGACTCCTCAAAGACGAGGTTAATGCTGTTATGACATCATTTAAATCAGCCCAGAGCTGAATTAAACCCGAGACCTGTCCCTAAATGAGACGTCAATCTGGAGTACAGGTCCTCGGTGACTCAATCAGTACAGAAAGGTGATTACAACACTAGTAAAAACAGTTTGATATGTAACCATGGCACTGATGGCATTTGCTATAATAGCAATATGAATTGTTGCAAGTTAGGGCCATACCAATGGCAATTTTTTTTGCAACTGGAAAAAAATTACTGCTGTCAAGTTGAAGGAATATAGTTTTTGTTCTTGTATTTGTTGCAAAAGTTACTAGTTTTAAAACTGCTGCAGTGCCCCACAACTGGTATGTCAATGGCTATGGTATATACGCTGCCCTATCTGTGGTAAACGGAATATAAAAGATCCCTTGCTGCTAATGCAAAGACTTGAGAAAAATGTGGATATAATAATAATGTTTATATTTACGCTACTGAAAATCAAGAATTCTCAATACAAGTATATTTGGATTTCTATGAATAATAAAATGGAAAGCTAAAAATTGCTTGTGAAGTTGATTATCAGAATTTATTTTTTTGAATTTTGAACAACATTTGCTGCCTACCTCCTATACCTTTTGAGTCTTCAAGTGAAAGACCCTAGTTTTTAAACACTATCACCAGGGCTTCTAGATTATGGTAGCGCACTCCCGTGGCTAGTGATATTCAGTGTTGGGCTAGTAAATACCTACTATTACCATGCCCGACGGCTAGTGAAAAAAAAGTTGTCAAATGAAGCATTTAAGTCTGTTTTGTAAATATGAATATCTTGTCCCCACTCCTACCTCCCGAATCTTAGTGTTTAGATTATTGAATTCCATATATCCGAAGTGTTTTAATACCACAAATGCATTTTTCATATTTTAAAAAATGCACGTACCACTGAGAAGTAATGGTTATGGAGAATGGATATCTATATAGTCTGTCTCATCATTCTATAAAAACTATTTTTGCAAATAATTTCAGTTTGGTTTGACGTAAGAAGAAAACTAAAAGTGATTAGGAAATATAAAAAGAATTACTATTTTTGTGTGCAATTTACAAATCAATCGGCTCAGAAATAAATAATGTGTAGTAAATTTCATAGTAGGACAAAAGGCAATCACTGTGGGACAGACTACAGAATCAATTTTTTGAGGATATTTCTACATTTCAACAATGCAGACTCTTTTTTAATTCTACTGTAACTTTATACAGATGTGTCACAAATAAGTAGATTAACCAAACGTAGTGTCCATTTTCAGAGGATGACTTTAGAGGCAGGATGTAGCCCAGTGGTACAGCACTCGCTCGATGTGTGGTTGGTCTGGGATCGATCCACGTCGGTGGGCCCATTGCGCTATATCTCACTCCAGCCAGTGTACCACGACTGGTACATCAAAGGTTATGGTATGTACTACCCTGTCTGTGGGATGATGCATGTAAAAGATCCCTTGCTGCTAATCAAAAAGATTTTTTTTTTTTCTGTGACTTGAAACGATCACTCTACCACTGGACTACGTCCTGCCCTTCTGTTAATAATAATGGACAATGTCGCAATTACCACCTGAACAACACACAAAACAAACAGCTGGGGACAAACAACTGTTGTCGTTAAAAATGCCTTTCATTTTCTCTCCTTTTAACATCTGTATTTCTCTCACCCAAATTGTCGTCTTAAGAGAAGTCATTTCTTCACACCAACAATGAAATGAATTTCAAATAACCGCAATCACATTATAATGATTTTAACAAAAAACTGAGAGTAAAGTATTAAAAAAAGTCAAGACGTTTTACCTTTGTTGATTGAGCATGATGTTATTACACCTGTGGGTCTGTCGGAGAATGTGCAGAAAGGTGGGAGAGCTTGAGACCAGTTCGTGCCAGGGAAAATGTAAATTTGTTCTTTCTTTTGTTAACAGTCCTTACAGACATTGGCAATGAACAAATATTTCGGTGGCAAGTCTTGATCAATAGGTCTGCTTGATCATTAGGCACAACTATCAATATATATATTTATTTGTTAAAGAATTGAATTACATGCAAAAAAAATAAAACAAGGTAAAGGGAAAACATCTGAATTAAAAATCACTCAGTAAATGTTAGGTTGTTTTTAAATTCGAATTAACAGAAAGCAAGATTTAATTGTTTTATTTTTTAATTGCTAACAGTTTCTTTTTAATATATATACATGTACTCAACAAGATTATAATTAAGAGTGGAACATTTTATTTAATATTGCATCGCAATTCACTACACAAGTTTCAGAAATCACTACACTATTTTAAAACATTAAACAGTACCCGGTAGTTGCTTATCAATTTTCAACCGACTAGAAATATTGCTAATCAAGATTTTGAAAACAAAATGTTCCCTGTTATGGGCAAGTAGATATTTTTTAAATTTTTCTTCATATATATATATACTAGTATATAGTCGAACAACGTTAGAAATTATCTGATTTCTAACATATAATAATGATTAATTAGTTGATGTGCTTTAGTAGTGTCATTAAGCAAAACAAACTAACATATACTAATTATAACACTAGCAAAAACTTAACCAAAAGCTATTGGCCCTTAATTTTAATGAATGAATGAATAAATGAATGTTTAACGACATCCCAGCATGAAAACTATATCAGTTATTTTATAAAGTACATATATTTTTTTTAGTTGCTGTACAATATAACTGTTATTGCACACAGACTAAAACTAAAATAACTTGACTCCGTGCAAATAGGGGTGGGACGTAGCTCAGTGGTCTGATGGGCAGTCGGTCTGGGATCAATCCCTGTTGGTTGGCCAATGGGCCTATTTTTCCTTCCAGCCAGTGCACCATGACTGGTCTATCAAAGCCTGTAGAATGTGCTATCCTGTCTGTGGGATGGTGCATATAAAACATCTCTTGCTACTAACGGGTTTCCTTTGTCAGAATTACCAAATGTTTGACATCCAACAACCGAATGATTACTAAATTAATGTGCTCCATGGTATCGTTATTAAACAAAATAAACATGAACTTTTTTTTTTTTACAATATAACTGTTACTGCACACAGCATTCTGAGACTAAATTAACTTGACTCTGTCCATATGTTTCTTCTCTTTTCTTTTAAAAGTCTGTGTACTAGTCTAAGACATTCGACACTGAGGAAGACTGGCTGCCAAACAGTCTGGCCGACTTGATGCCGGTTTCGTACAGCCAGAGATGAGGTGCTACTGGTCAGACTGAGACAGATAAGCCTGGTTAATGAAACCAATAGACTGGAGGTGGAATGCGCAAACATGGCAGCAAGTATGTCCGAGGTGTAAGATAAAACTTTAAAACTGGGTAAAAATATACATTTTAAAAGGGATGGGAAAAGTACTAGCCTTGATAGTGTAGTGGTAAAGTCATCAGACTAAAGGCTGGTAGGTACTGGGTTCGTAGTCCGGTACCGATACCGGCTCCCATCCACCAGAGCGACTTTAATGACTCACTGGGTAGGCGTACGCCTACTACACTGACTTTTCTCTCACTAACAACTAATCACTAACCCAATGTCCTAGACAGACAATCCAGATAGCTGAGGGGTATGCCCAGGACAGTGTGCTTGAACCATAATGGATATAAGCATGAAAATAAGTATTTAATTATTTTTTTGTTTAAAAAGGATAGGAAAAGGAACAGAAAGAAAGCAGGAATTCTAGAATTTTTATAAAATCCACTAGCCATGGGATTGGTGATTTTAAAAATCTACTAGACATGATTAAAAATTTACTAACCCTACTTTACTTTACTAATTTTACTAATTAATAATAATAATTGGATATGTGACCTAAAGAGGGAGATAAAAGTTTTAAAAACACTAACAGTGGGTGGTGGTGGTGGCGGAGGGGCAGGATATTCATATTTACAAAACAGACTTAACTGCAGCATTTGACAAATTTGTTTTCACTAGCCATCGGGCATGGCAATAATAGTTATTTACTAGCCCAACACTGAAAATCACTAGCCATGGGAGTGGGGCTACCATAATCTAGAAGCCCTGGAAAGAAATCTTTATTTAACAACACGCACACATACATGATACATTTTTAATTATAGTTATATGGTGTCCAACATATACAGCTTATGAGAGAAAGGAAACTGCCAGTCCATTTTGCCAGTAACATATATTTTAGGATGGGTATAGGAATAATACAACTCGCGTGAGTGGGCGGTTCAATCAAACAGATGGACAAATAGTTTTAAGGTGAGTGAGAAGTTTGTTTTGTTTAACAACACCATGTTAGCGCAAAATCGTTCATACATAGGTGTGAAAAGTGATTCTGTGGTGCAGGCACGTCAAAACTGTTTTGTTTAACACCACCACTAGAGCACATTGATTTACTAATCATTGGCTATTGGATGTCAAACATTATATTGACATATAGTCTTAGAGAGGAAACTACATGTTTTCCCCCATTAGTAGCAAAGAATATATTATATGCGCCATCCCACAGACAGGATACCACAAACCATGGCCTTTCATATACCAGTTGTTGTGCATTGGCTAGAATGACAAACAGCCCAATGGGTCCACCAATCAATCCTAAAACAGTGAGTGCTTTACCACTGGACTATGTCGGATGATTGGATGAATGGACAGAATGGATGGAAGGACAGATGGATGGGTAAGTAGGTAGTTGGGTGGGTAGACGGACAGAGAGGAATGAATTAGTAAATCATTTTACCTAATGGTTTGAAAGATATGAAATTACATTCTCATTACCTTTTAATAAACCTGACAAAAATATGCCATTATACATTTTAGAACAATTAATATAGTGCCATAAATTAAACACTTTAGAAACCTTCCATAAAGCAAATTTACCACCACTATTCTATTTATGTGGGAGAACTACACACGCATGTGGTAATAAAAACAAGCCATTTGGAAAGTAGTTTCTTGTGTCTGGTTTATCTACTTCCTGTGAAAATGGCCAGGTGCTGCTAGTTCTGACCCAATCATTCACCTCTTCCTGATAGCAGGACATTTTGTTCCAAGTGATTTAGTAAAGTCATTTATAGGTGGCTACATTTAACCACACACTGTCTGGCTACACGCAAATGCATGGAGCTGAAGAAAGTGCTGGGCTGCCACAGTTCAGTGATCATTGTGTGGGCATCAAGTCTGGGGGTGGGATGTACAACAGAATGAATGAACATCGTGCTTATAAAGGAAAGGATTATTAGTTTAATGACACCTCAGCACATTTTAAAGTAAAGCTAGTTCAGACGTTGACATAATGTTTTTAGGACAGTGATTAATTGCTCCACTAACTTAGAGAAGAGAGAGAAGAGATAAAAAAAAGAGAGAAGAGAGAGAGAGAGAGAGAAGAGAGAGAGAGAGAGAGAGAGAGAGAGAGAGAGAGAGAGAGAGAGAGAGAGAGAGAGAGAGAGAGAGAGAGAGAGAGAGAGAGAGAGAGAGAGACAGACAGACAGACAGACAGACAGAAAAGAGAAACAAAGAGAGATAGAGAGACAGAAAAGAGAAACAGAGAGAGAGAGAGAGAGAGAGAGAGAGAGAGAGAGAGAGAGAAGAAAAAAAGACAGAAAAGAGAGCGAAAGACAGAGACAGAAAGAAAGAAAGAAAGCGAAAGAGGGAGAGAGAGAGAGAGGTAGAGGGAGAGAGACAGAGACAGACAGGAAGAGAAAGAGAGCAAGAGAAAAAAGAGAGTGAGAGTCAGAGTCAGAGACAGGGAGACAGAAAGAAACACACCAGCTGTTGCCACATAGGCAGCTCCTACCGATAAATCTGCCTCTTATATTCCTTTCTTTAGTGCACACCACGGCCTTTGATATACTGTCATTGAAGACTGGTTGCGTTTTGGGCGGAAGTCGCAACAGAATTAATGTACCTTGTACATGCAAATGGAAGTTTGAGAGAAAGGAATAAAGGTGGACATTTATTTGGGTATTGTGTAAGAAGGAAAAATCTGTTTTAGCATAAAACTTCATCTAGCTTAAATAATCTATGCCATTCACATTTTTCATATCATTATTGTTTTGTCATCTCTGATGTCAGTACATTTTGCTGATACTTTACTTAACATGGAACTTAAAAAAAAAACGGTTTTAAAATTTATTTTGTTGGTGAATCTTCAAATACCAGAAAATACAGAATACATGCCTTACTTGCTCTCCCTACAAAAACCCCCAATAAAAGCTGATGTATGAAAAAATAAAATTAAAGCTCTATTTTGCTGTTACGTTTTTGAAAACCAAAAGGTTCATCTCATCATCAGATGCCCCTCTTTAGGATATCGTCTTCAGACATCAAAGCATTTGTGGGTAAACATGCACTTGTCTGAACTGTTCAAGACCATAAATCATCTGTATTACATATACAACCTGTTTTAATCACACTAAACACTAAATTAATACAGACAAAAAAAGAGCTTTCTAAAGATTGCTAAAAAACCCAACCCCAAAACAACGTTACTAAAACATGATGAAGTTATTCTCCTGCAAGCTAGAAAATACATTTATTTAGCACAGTTCTTGTGGTAATCATAAAATGAGCATAAACTTGTAGGAACAGCTTCCTGAAACAATGAAAGAGTGGAATGGGATCATATAGATGAAAAGGAAACCAATTACTGTTTTGGCATCTGCTGGTTAGAAAGTAGCATCTGCTAGATGGGAAAACTGTATTCACTGGTTAGAAAGTATGATCTGGAAAACTGTACATCTACTGGTAAAAATGTAGTATTTGCTGGGTGGAAAAAAAAAAATCTGCTAGTTGAAATTTTATCTACCGTTTAAAAAGTTGTATCTGTTGGTCAGAAAATAGAACATGCTGGTTAGAAAGTAGGATCTGTTGGACAAAATTATAATATCTGCTCATTGGTATATTCTGCTTATTAGAAAGTAGTATAAGCTTGTCAGAAAGTAGTATATTTATCTGTTCTTTATAAAGTAGAATCTACTGGACGGAAAATACTATCTGCTGATCGCACAGGAGTCTGCTCATTAGAAAGTAGTATATTTATCTGCTCTTTTAAATAGAATCTACTGGATGGAAAATACTATCTGGTTATCAAACAGGAGAGTCTGCTCGTTAGAATGTAGTACATGTATGTTTGTTATAAAGTAGAATTTACTGGATGGCAAATACCATCTGCTAATCAGAAAGGAAATTCTGCTGGTTAGAAAGTAGCATTTGCTTGTTAGAAAGTAAAATCTGTTGAATGAAAAATGGTATCTCCTGGTTAGAATGTAGATTGTGTTGTATGGAAAATACTATCTGCTTATCAGAAAGGAGATTTTGCTGGTTAGAAAGTAGCATCTGCTTGTTAATATTAGAAAGAAAAAATCTGGTGCATGAAAAATGGTATCTGCTAGTTAAAACGTAGATTGTGTTGTATGGAAAATGCTATCTGGTGATCAGACAGGGGAATGTTAATTAGGTTGCACCTATGAAGACTGCAGCAGTTTAACCCTGAAATAACCCTCTATTTTTATCATATTACCATGATGAACTAACAGTCCAGGCATGGCGGAAGCATGTTAATAACAGGGAGTGTGGTAGGTGGAGCTGACCTTCTGTCAATCACTGGGAGAAGGGAAGGGGCAAATGTACCATAGAATTGTTTAACATCAAGTCAGCTAAAATATATGTATTTTTAAATGCTATAATTAAGATTTAAAAAAAAAACAACCCATAAACATACAAAAAAGTAACTTACATCTGAATAAAAACAAAAAAAATTAAAAATATATTTTCTGTTTGAGTCAAAACATGCATGTGACTTCCTTTACGGATGCCATATAACCGTAAATAAAGTGTGTTTAGTGAGTCGTTAAATAAAACATTTTCTTTCCTTTACTTTACATGTATGTGTATCAATCACAATTTCCCCTTGAAAACAAACTACTACACAAAACAGATCTTCCAGAAATTACTGGGGGTTTTGTTAAAAATTCAATAAACTTGTACTTTCTTTTAGTTTACATACACAAGCATGTGTCACTCAACATGTGCCTCAGAAATAATCCAACCATTCAAAACATAATCTTCCACACACACACACACAAAAGATTTGGGTTTTTTTTTTTTAATCTACGAAACTCAATAAACTCAATTAACACAATAACACTCAATAGCAGGACCCTGTATAAACTTTTCCTTTACTTATATCAATCACAATTTTGCCCAATAACAATATTTTAAAAAATCTTCAAAAAAAAAATATTATTATTTATTTTGCTCAAAACTCGATACACTCACTTCCATAACACTAATATTCACATCATCATCCAGTAACAAGCACATTCCTTCACTTATACCAATCACAATTTGGCCCAATAATAATATAAAAAATATCTTCCAAAACTAAAAATTATTAATTGTTTTATGCAAAAGTGACACACTTACCTCCATAACACTCATAATGACATCTCGTCCAATAGCAAGACCCTGAACAAACGTTCTTGCAGCAATAAATGCTCTTTTAATTTGAATGGACAACTTATTGGGGACGTCTCCGAATGGCTTCAGATCGGCCATACGTTCCGTAACACAGCTCATGTACTCATCGTCGAAATCGTACTGCCGGTTCAGCAGCTCGAACATCTTCTGTAACAGTCTACTGAAGAAATTATCCATCACGTCCATTAGATTTTTATCCTTGCCTTTGTAATATCCTCGTAAATCGTCGAATAAATCGGAGAATATTTGAGCATTCTGCTGGTAAAGAAGTCCGTACGTCTTCACAAACATCTCGTGCAAGTCCTGCCGAGCTTTGTCGAGCAGTTCTGTAAAAAATTCTGAAAATAAAAGAAGAGATTTTTTTTATTAATGTAGAAAGTTAAAAAAGCAATGTTCGACAAATACACTAGCTCTCAGTCCCATGTAGTGGATTTACATAGTCTTGGCTAGGGGCGGGATGTAGCCCAGTGGTAAAGCATTTGCTTGGTGCGCGGTCGGTGGACCCATTGGGCTATTTCTCAATCCAGCCAGTGCTCCACAACTGGTGTAACAAAGGCCGTGGTATGTACTATTCAGTCTGTGGCTATTAGAAGTTGTCAACTGTATTACTATACTACACAGGGCACTAGCCAAAGCTTCTATTAGGGCTAGTGACTTGCTCAAAACATTTATCAAACACTGAAAAAGATTGTTTTATTTAATGACACCTACAGAAGGAAGGAAATGTTTTATTTAACGATGCACTCAACACATTTTATTTATGGTTATATGGTGTTGGACATATAGTTAAAGACCAAACAGATATTGAAAGAGAAAACTCCCTGTCGTCACTTCATGGGCTACTCTTTTCGATTAGCAGAAAGGGATCTTTTATATGCACCATCCCACAGACAGGATAACACATTCCACGGCCTTTGATATACCAGTCGTGGTGCACTGGCTGGAGCGATATTCATCATCGGATACTGGATGTCAAACACTTTGTAATTCTAACATATTTATTAATGTAGAAAATAAGTCAACATACACGCTACAAATGATACAGCTTCATTTAGGATTTCATTTACAATAAATGATGGGTGATGCAAACAAAAGAAAAAGAAGAAAAAAGAAATGTGTTACCTAAATTTATAATTGTATAACCCCAAATGGTGTATGTAAATTTTTAGTGGGTTTTGTTTTAATGGCACCATTAGAACACATTGATTGATTAATCATCAGCTCTCTTGACGTGCGGTCGGTCTGGGATCGATCCCTGTCTGTAGGCCCATTGGACTATTTCTTGTTCCAGCCAGTGCACCACAACTGATATATAAAAGGCCATGGTATGTGCTATCCTGTCTGTGAGATGGTGCATATAAAAGATCCCTTGCTACTAATGGAAAAAATGTAGTAGGTTTCCTCTCTATGACCATATGTTTGACATCCACTAGCCGATGATTAATTTTAAAAAATCAATGTGCTCTAGTGGTGTCGTTAAACAAAACAAACTTTCTTTCTTTACCAGCAATATGTCCTGGTTATGGATTAATGGTCGACGTGTCAGCTGTATTGTGGTGGAAATTACCATAAAGCCTGGTTCTGATAAGCCGATACGTTCCTATCTATCTAATCATGACAACCACGCTATTCCCACAGCACCAAACAATGGCCGTATCGAACCCTCTCCGCTGCCAATAAGCAGTTCCCATATGTAGTTCCATCTGCCACGTATTAATATGTCAATGAAATTGAGCATTACCACAGTAACTATTTATTATGTTTTATTACATGGGCATTAAATGTCAATTTAACATTACACGAGTCCAATAAAAAGCAGGAAAGGAGTAAATCTTCCAGTAATATTCAATCGCAGGCACAGGTACATTTCTAATACAGCCTCATTTGTCTTTTTAGCTGTATCTGTGATCTGACAAACACATTTGTTTTTAAAAAAAAGGCTGTGGTATGTGGTATGTTTTTTGTGGGAAAAGGGGGAGAGAAAAAATGAATCACAGAAGTCTGTACTTTTAACCAAAATTGTTCACGGAAACCCTGCTAAGCTGACAATCATTAATCAAATGCATTCCCCTCCCTAGACTAAGAGGCACTACACTACAGTAACAATTATGAGATAACTACATATTCATGTTGCATGTCTACAAGTATTTTCCACCCCCAGCTAAAAAGCACTACAGTAAAGATTGTAGGACATTTACATAGGACATGGATTAACAATTAATTTTCCACACATAAAACCATCAATAATGTCAGGTACATGTACATTTATAAGTGTCTCTCTAATTCTGCCGACGTGTAGCAGCGACAAAATAAGTTGCTTGTGTGCATTTTATTTACCTTGGTAATCTGTTACAACCAATTTTAAACTGTTTTCCTTCTCCTGATGTATAAGCCTAATTACATTCAAGACAGAGGCATCAATTGTATGCTAAAGAAAAATATATGTGGAATGTAATTTTTATCGTTTGATAGCAGATAGTATGAGAGGGTCAGTGGAAATATTAACAAGAAACCTGCCATACAACACAAGGAGAATCTATTATGCTGTTTGTTGGAGACGGGGGTGGGGGGGGGTGGGGGTGGGGGGGAATCTCGACCAAAGATAGAAGGAAGGAATTTTTTATTTAACGACACATTTAACACCTTTTATTCATGGTTATATGACATCGGAAATATGGTTATATGGCATCGGAGATATGGTTATATGACATCGGAGATATGGTTATATGGCATCGGAGATATGGTTATATGGCATCGGAGATATGGTTATATGACATCGGAGATATGGTTATATGACATCGGAGATATGGTTATATGACATCGGAGATATGGTTATATGACATCGGAGATATGGTTATATGACATCGGAGATATGGTTATATGGCATCGGAAATATGGTTATATGACATCGGAGATATGGTTATATGACATCGGAGATATGGTTATATGGCATCGGAAATATGGTTATATGACATCGGAGATATGGTTATATGACATCGGAGATATGGTTAGCAGGGCTTCTAGAAGTTGTACAAAATCCATTAGCCATGGGATCAGTGATTTTAGAAATTTACTAGCCACGATTAAAAATTCACTAGCGCTACTTTACTTTAAATTAATAAAAGTTTACTAAATAATAGTAATAATCAGATATGTCACATAAAGAGGGAGATTGAGCTTAAAAACACTAACATTGGAGGTGGGGTTGGGACAGGATGATGATGATAACTAGTTTAACGTGCCCATATACCACTAGGGTTTCGAACACGCCCATCCCGAGTCCGACAAGATCGGTGGCCTGACTCGGGATGGAAGGGGGAAGGGGGGGGGGGGGGGGGGGTGGGTGAAAATGGGCAGAATTTTTAAAATAGCAATTAGTAAAGAAGTTTCAGATTAAATAAAAGAAATAAAAAGGTTACAAGCCAAAAATAAAAAATAATTGACTGCTCGGCCGAATATTTATATAATTTGGAGCATTTTAGAAGGACAGTCCAAAATTAAATAAGAGAAAGAAGAGAGGATCGGACTATTTAATAATATAAAAAAAAAAAAGTAATTTCGACATAAAATTTTGAACGCAGATCTAAAAGTTTAAAGTCCGATCGATATGTCCATGCGAGTGGCCTCGTTAAGGCCGTTTGGGTGCACAGCTTAAAGGGACGAGATGGGTTGCATCCCGTCAAGAAAACCCCTAGATTGACAGTCGATAGACGTTGAAGGTGTAGTGCTGTGCTGAAATGCAGATCTTGAGAAGCCGGATCCGTCTGAACGAGAGAGAGTATCAGACTAGGGTATAGTCCAGTCGTCATGGGTTGGTATAGTGGTGCGGACGGGCCCGACTTCGGAGGATACGAAATGGTATCACTATAAAGCAAGGTAAAGTCTAAAAAAAGAGTAGTAGGGGCCGACCCCGCTTCCTATTTCTTCTTAGAGTGGGGCAGTCAATCTTCCAGTGCTGCTAGGACAGGCTCGGACATGTAGAGACTAAACGCGAACAACCGTGGCATTCTGCAGAATGGCCGTCATACGAGTCACGGAAAAAACAAATTGGGACAGGATATTCATATTTACAAAATAGACTTACTGGTACCTGCAACATTTGACAAAACAAAATTCACTAGCCGTTGGGCATGGCAATAGTTGTTATTTACTAGCCCAACATTGAATATCACTAGCCCTGTGGTTATGGACCACACAGATAATGAGAGAGGAAACCCGCTGCCAGCATGGTATGGGCTGCTTTTTTCTATCTGCAGCAAGGGATCTTTTACATGCAGCATCCAACAGACAGGATAGTGCATACCATGCATATGTTACACCAGATGTGGAGTACTGGTTGAAATGAAAAATGGTCCACTGTGCTCACCGACAGGGATCGATCCTAGACCAACCATACATCAGGCAAGCGCTTTACCATTGGGCTTGGGGTACATACCGCCTCAAAATATGCAACTTTTTGTCTAAAACCAGCCTTGGTGAGTTGCAATAAACCACTCAAAACTGACAGGGGACATACTCAGCAAAGGTTGCTCGAAATTACCAATATATACTGATGGAAAGAAATAAGGGAACACATCAAATTGTAGACCAAATTTAATTCACTACTAGCGGAGTAATGTCTGTATTTCATACCAAGTTGTAATTCCCAACTAGCATAGTAATGTCTGTATTTCATACCAAGTTGTAATTCCCAACTAGCGTAGTAACGTCTGTATTTCATACCAAGTTGTAATGTGGGATTGAATGTCTGTAGTGTTGAATGTGCTGCCTATACATTGTATGTTCCCAGTCAACTTCTGACAATATCAATTGATTTTTGATGCAGTCATTATTTCTTGTTGTTGTCTGTGTGATCCTTTATTTATTTCCATCAGTATACTTTTTGATAAGGCCATACTAAAAGAAATCCTACATTTTGTTTTGGTCCTCTAACATACATGTACATGATGGTCAATTAGAAGTTAAAACACATTCCTTTCCTTTACTCAAATAAGAGCTCCAACACGAACCAGAATCCAGTTCTAAGAAAGCTTTCTTTTCCATGAGAAATACAAGCCATATATTTACACAAGTTTTGCTTGAACCTTTTATAACAGGTTAAGTTTGTAGTAAACATCCACTTGACATCAAAGTGTTGCGGCGCCCACCATATAACACCCTTCCACCTTACCTGATACCATATATATTAAACTCAATCAGCTATGAGTAGGTAAGAGCAGATTCAAGATTTTTCTAGGGACACGAGACTAGGGCCTCCACAAGTCCAAAATATTGGGACTCAAGTACTCGAGGGTCAAGCTCGACCCGGACCCGAGTACCTGACACTTACACAAGATGATAATAAGACAAAGGAATATAATGTAAAATAGCATTATGCATCTTAATTCCAGCACTGAACATGAATGCCAAATCATGCCATTGTACTGCATTTAGAAACCAGACGGACAGGGGGACAGATTAAAAAGAGAAACACAAATAATAATAAATTATTGTGTAACTTGTATCGCTGATTAGATACTGCTGAAATAGTTGCTCTACATTGTCTCACTTGAACGGGTACTCGAGTGCTGTGAATGGACTCGAGTCTTTGCTAGACTCGACCCGTAGCCGAGAACTCAAGTACTCGTGGAGACCCTACACGAGGCAACATAAGGGAAAAGGACGTCTACAGTATTCCAAAATACACCAACTCATCTTTGTTATAGCCCAAACTGGATTTTACCGGACAGTATTTACATACATACTAAGGAATTTACATTGGAAAACAAGCATTCTGCTACAGCAATATGGGTACCCTACCAGGACCAACATATATTCGTATCTCCTAAATTCAAGGGCCATAACTGTGTTAAAAAATCAAACTTGATCTGTAACAGTACATGATGAAGCTATACACAAATCTCAAACTCAATATCTTTAGACATTGTGAAAAAGATGTGGGATGGATGAACAGACAGACATACAGACATACATACATACAGACGGAAAAACAGACAGACAGACACCAACACACACAGACATACATACAGACATACAGACAGACAGACAGACAGACACACAACCTATAGTTCCCACCAGTAGTACCAGTAGGGAACAAATAAAGTTTACTGTACTACATACACGAACATTAGAACAACCAAAAAACCATTGAATATACCGACACTGATGGAACAACCAGCTGACTGAGGTGCATGGGTCACAGGAACAAATCTCGAGTGTGGAAACACTAGGGTTTTTTCCCCCTACTCTACAAATGGTATATCAATGGCTATGGTATATGCTGTCATGTCTGTGATGAAGTGCATATAAAATATCCCTTGCTACTAATGAAAAAATGTAGCAGATTTTGTGTTACAATTACTGAATGTTTAACACCCAATAGCCAATGGTTAATTAACGAACAACGTTAAGTGCTCTAGTGGTATCATTAAACAAAACAAACTGTTAACTTTAATGTGTGAGAATGACCAAATGTCTGACATCCAGTAGTCAATGATTAATTGATAAATGTGCTCTAGTGGTGTCATTACATGTAAATGTTACACAGGTCCATAACAGCTATTAAAATTAACAAGAAATATTCTACAGTGCTGAAAAACAGAGCATGTCTCTTTAAGAGAATAAACAGCAATTGAGAACCTTTCCCAGTTGCGTGGTGGGCGTTGTTGAAAGGTCTGACCCCAATTTGATGAGACACTGCTTAAACATTATAAGTCATGTGATTCGATACGGCAATACAGTGCTGGGCAGGGAGGGGAAATTATTTAAATACCTCTCACAATGGGCTTTAACATTGTTATTTCCAGGTCAACAATAGCAGGCTGACCTTTAATTTGAAAAGATCACACACATATTTATGGTATGTAGGACTAACATGAGAATATTATTAAACTACCACGCAATGTGGAACATGAGGCAAATGCTTTGTGGTTCATTTCTAATTTGCTGCAGGGTCATTTTATATAAAGCAGGGTTCGAAACAGCGGCCTGCGAAAAGGGAAAGGAAGTCCATTTTTGTATACCTAGTAGGTGAAATAGAAATTCATCTGTTAAAAGCACACAAAAAACCACCATTGTTTGAAAGAACGATGGATGTACAATTATATCTGCTATTTAGTTTGTATATTTTAATTCCATAATGCTCTGAAATACATCTCAATGGTCCTTATTTTCCATACACAATCCCAAACCACAGGGCTTCTAGATTATGGTAGCCCCACTCCCATGGCTAGTGATATTCAATATTCGGCTAGTAACTACTATTGCCATGCCTGATGGCTAGTGAAAAAAAAGAAGTGAAATGTTGCAGTTAAGTCAATTTTGTAAATACAAATATCCTGCCCCCACCCCCCAATGTTAGTGTTTTTAAGCTCTATCTCCTTCTTTAGGTGACATATCTGATTATTACTATTAATTAGTAAAATTGTATAACTTAAAGTAGGGCTAGTGAATTTTTAATGGTGGCTAGTAAATGTTTTAAATCACTGGTCCCATGGCTAGAAGATTTTATAAAAATTCTAGAAACCCTGCTTGCCAAATCCTCCCTTTACCTCATACTGTCTTATTTCCAACAGGACATATTTTGTTTCTTAGCACTACATATTTCTTTTGACCTGCTATTTAAAAAAAAAAAAAGAACAGCAGGCTATATTGTACTTCTTATTTCAAGGCCTGTAAGGATAAAATAATTTTAAAATGTCTTAAGGTTGTAGTGACTAAAAGCTATATAAATAAATGTACAGCAATGGGACTAGGAATAATGACTAAATTATCCTTAATTAAATCATTATTTCAGTTTTAAAATATTTGCAATAAACAGTGTATTCTGGGCAAGACATAAAGAAGACCCGTATATAAAATGGCCCTGTGATATATACAGAATACTACATGGGTGATCAGTTGATAAAACATTTATTACATGTCCATGTGAATGTTTAACATTAAAACAATGGGTCCATCAGCAGTTATCCAATGCACCTCAGGCGAGCACTTTACCACTAAATTGCATTCCCAAACCATATTTTGGTAGATGGTTGCAAATTGTTTTTATTTTGGTCTTGATGGGTACTGATAATAATGCCTCCCCCTTCAACTCCCACCTAGAATAGCCCTAACGAGAAACCTGACTTTATGATTAAAGACAGCTTTGTGCTGCCACAAACAGCACTATGATGAACAGACTACAAGAAAACATCTTTCTGCAAACAATCAACGAACTACAAACTGTAGACAAATGGGAAAAACATGTCTCTACTATCTGGACTCCCCCCCCCCCCCCCCCCCCCACAACAATGTTAATTCAGGTATGGAAAGTAACATGTGCACACACATACGCACGTGCACACACACACATAGATTTTAGTTGTTAGTAATACATAATACTTTGTTAGTTTTGTTTAACGACACCACTAGAATACATTGATTTACTAATCATCGTCTATTGGATGCCAAACATTTGGTACTTTTGACATATTGTCCTAGAGAGCAAATTGGCTACATTTTTCCATCAGCATCAAGGGATCTTTTATACACACTTTGCCAAAGATATGACAGCACATACCACAGCCTTTAATATACCCGTCATGGCACACTGATTAGAAAGATGCAGCTGACCTATTACAGGAATAAAATAAAATAATAATTACAGTTCCACCCTCCCTTCTTCCTTTCCCACCATGTGACCAAATATGGAACAGTCCTTGGTAGATTCACCCAGACAAAACCATCGAGGCTAGTAATCTTACGAATTCACCACAATTCTGGTGATCACCATTCAACAGCAGAAGGTCATTTGTTAAAACTTCTTTTGTACCCACACTACTGCACGAACAAAGCTCTTGGTCTGAACATGAAAACCAGCACATCAACAGCTAACAAGGGCCACCGAATTAGACTTCATTCATGGCCAGCAGTCTGTACTTACGTGATATATATTTAACTCTGCAGGACGCCAGATTAGTCAGGTTCTAAGAGAATTTCTTACAGAAGAGTCATTAGATCTGACAATGGGCATCCCCGCGATGGGGAGAATTTCGATAATGAAATGGGCAGAGGTAGATGACCTGCGTTGCAAGAATCGGGACGGTGAAATTGGTGGCGCTGTTGCAGCATTCAGATTTCATGGGACACTAAACAAGCCAAAAAAAGAGAAGAAGAAAAAAAAAAAAAAAAAAAAAAAAAAAAAAGAAAAGAAAAGAAAAAGAAAAAAAAGAAGAAAAAAAAGAAGCCACCTACAAATATAATTCTGTTACACTTAAAACCATTCACTCAAATTTTATTTTATTCTAAAAGAAAACTTTATCCACCAAGAATATGTTAATCATTTCAGAATAAAAGCTCAAAACAATCTTTTTAACAGCTGAAAACTCTTAGCCACATACCAGTATTTAAATAAAGGCCATTTTTCAGCTTTTCAAACCAAATGTAGTCTATTTTGTGAAAACTGTTTTAAGTTTTCTGCATAATATTTTTTTTTTTTTTTTTACAAATTTGACAAAATGCTGAATAATAAATCATGCAAAAAGCTGAATTGTCAATAAGACAAAAATCTGAATAATAAATCATGCAAAAAGCTGAATTGTCGATAAGACAAAAATGCTGAATAATAAATCATGCAAAAAAACTGACTTGTCGATAAGACAAAAATCTGAATAATAAATCATGCAAAAAGCTGAATTGTCGATAAGACAAAAATCTGAATAATAAATCATGCAAAAATCTGAATAATAAATCATGCAAAAAGCTGAATTGTCGATAAGACAAAAATCTGAATAATAAATCATGCAAAAATCTGACTAATCAATTAGACATTGAGTAGAAACACTGGATTCATCATCCACCCACAGTTCACTCTCAATAACGTCAGCCATGTAAATAATGAAACCTTTTCAGCTCATTAGAAAGTTATTTTAGTCAAAGAGGTTCAAAGACTATCAGAAACAGAGCATACAAAGTTACAAAAGCTCTACAATTCAATGAAATTTATTTTAATCTAAAACAATTCCCCAGAGGTTATCGGTATAAAATAGTGCATTCTATGTATGAAAAAAACATAGAAGAAGAAGAAAAAAGATTATACTCTAACAAAGTGGTTGAGAGACTATAGGAAATATGAAGCATATAAATGTTTTTAAAACCTCTACAATTGAATGAACTTTATTTTAATCTAAAACAATTCCCCAGAGGTTATCGGTATAAAATAGTGCATTCTATGTATGAAAAAAACATAGAAGAAGAAGAAAAAAGATTATACTCTAACAAAGTGGTTGAGAGACTATAGGAAATATGAAGCATATAAATGTTTTTCAAAACCTCTACAATTGAATGAACTTTATTTTAATCTAAAACAATTCCCCAGAGGTTATCGGTATAAAATAGTGCATTCTATGTATGAAAAAAACATAGAAGAAGAAGAAAAAAGATTATACTCTAACAAAGTGGTTGAGAGACTATAGGAAATATGAAGCATATAAATGTTTTTAAAACCTCTACAATTGAATGAAATTTATTTTAATTTAAAACAATTCCCCAGAGGTTATCGGTATAAAATAGTGCATTCTATGTATAAAAAAAATAGAAGAAGAAGAAAAAAGATTATACTCTAACAAAGTGGTTGAGAGACTATAGGAAATATGAAGCATATAAATGTTTTTAAAATCTCTACAATTGAATGAAAATTATTTTACTAAAAAACAATTGTTTATAAAATTTATTGGAAATGAACGTTTTAATCAGTTTCGTGGGGTTTGATAACAGTAAATCTGTGGTCCATTGATTAGAACATTGAGCATTTCCAAAATATTTAAACATTTTGATTGACATAATGATAGTAGTTTTTAAAGTAAAATATATGACTTACATAAATTCAGAATTTTCATTTTTAATCCTTAGCATATGCTATTACAGTATATATAAAAAAACACAAAAAAAAACCCCATCTCGAGTAAACTTAGTGGCTCAATGATGAATACTAGTATAAGAAATCTATATATGAACCTGTCATTTTGCTGCCAGGCAAAAAGCCATTAAACAAACAACAGCAAACTGGCCGCAGACAAAACAAACATTAATTAATGAGAAAGAAACTATGTGCCCTTATGGGGGTCTTTAGCCTTCCTTAAAACACCCAGGGCAGCCAACTAAAGACAAAGGGGGGAAGCTGAGGATGAGGATAATATCAGCCTTTGTGTGGGACTGTCCCAAACTTGCCTCGGGGACCCAAGGGAACACTCCCCGCTCCACCACACAAATACAATATGGCTGCCACAAACCATAACGGCCGCCTACGCTGGAGCTCCAGTTTTTACCACAGTAGCCATGGTCCTGGCAGCCGTGGTAATTGTGCCTGCCCTACCCTTTGTGGGTGCAGTCGAAGACGGATAGAAAATGTAAGAAATAGTATCCCCTGTCTGGAGAAGAGGAAAGGAATTTTAATGGAATCCTGCTAACAACAGATCAAGTGTCAATGTTAAGTGTGCTTAGAAAACAAGCATATTAAAATTCAAAAGATGGAGAGGGAAAAAAAAGACTTTGTATCTTGTTGGCCTGCCTTCTGCCTGTCCTCAAGACACACACACAAGAATAAGAAAATAATTAGAGGTTGTTGGAGATCGTTGGAGATCACAGACTATATTGTACCTCTCAGAGGACATGTTGGATTAATGAATTTACTAGATGAGTCTCAACACCAAAACACAGTGCAATACATGTTCAATGGACTAGCCAATATGACACCTATATTCGGCATACGACATGTAACAAAGAAATGAAATATATAACACAAGTGGTTAATAAAAGCTTTCATAACCAGGTTTTTTTGTTGCTCTTTTTTCTTTTGATGTGATAAAATATATACTGTACTTTTTTGTGATGCAATGATGATGATGATGTTGTTGACGATGATATTGACGATGACAATGATGATGATGATGATGACACATAGTTTATATGTACAACAATTCTAAAAAAATATTCATGCTAATACAAAATGTATGTGACTATCAATGAAAAAAACATTCTAAAGCGCAAAATAAAAAAAATTGATTATTAAAAAACAATTTTGTTAATGATAAAATTAATAATAACAATTCTACCTGTCTTAGTAAAATTTGGGTTACTAATTAGTGATTACAATTACAAATATATTTGACATTTTTCAAAACATTCATAGGCCTTGTAACTTTTGAAACAGAAAGTAAAAATATTGTTTTGTAAAATGGACTAAAATGACATTAAGCAGGAATTCCTATTTGAATTTTTGGCTGTGTTTTTCCAAAACTCGTAACACATTCACGTATGGTTAAAATACATTACCCTGGACTCAAAATAACAACTATTAACTTCTTTAATGATCATACAAAAAAAGTAACATATATATCCCAAAGGTTCACACACATCTGTCTTTGACTAAAATATTAGCAAATAGCACAATGGGCCCACCAACATGGATCGATCGCAGACGGACCACACATCAAGCGAATGCTTTACCAATGGGCTACGTCCCACCACACAAATATTAGTCATGCAATAGACTGGAATATTTTATGCCCAGCACATATTGCTTACATGAGGGAAAAAGAAGTTTGTTTTGTATAATGTCACCACTAGAGCACATTGATTTATTAATCATCGGCTGTTGGATGTCAAACATTTGGTAATTTTCCACATGTATTTTTACAGGAAACATGCTACATTTTCCCATTAGAAACAAGGGATGTTTTATATGCACTTTCCATAGAGTCTGTTTGTTTTAACGACACCACAAGAGCACACTGATTTATTAATCATCGGCTATTGGATGTCAAACATATGGTCATTTTGACACAGTCATACAGAGGAAACCCACTACATTTTCCCAGTAGTAGCAAGGGAAATTTTATATTCACCATACCAGACAGGACAGCACATACCATGGCCTTTGATATACCAATTGTGATGCACTGGCTGGAACGAGAAAAAGCCCAATGGGTCCACAGAGGGGGATCAATCCTAGACCGATCGCGCATCAGGTGTGCGCTTTACCACTTGGCTACGTCCCACCCCTTTCCTACAGACAGGACAGCACATATCACGGTCTTTGATATACTATTAGTGGAATATTGGTTGAAATGAGAAAGAACACAATCAGAGCATGGGTCCACAGAGGTGATTTGATCAACAGGTGAGCACTCTACTGACTAAGCTAGATCCCACCTGGTTACATCGATGCCATTCCAAGCAGTTTAGACAGTCTACTGCACAGCTTCCAGAAATTTTACCAAATCCACTAGCCATGGGATAAGTGATTTAAAACATTTACTAGCCCTGATTAAAAATTCACTAGCCCTAATTTACTTAATACAATTTTACTAATAGTAATAATCGAATATGTTACCTAAAGAGATTAAAAACTTCCAAGATTAAGGGGCAGGGGGTGGGGCAGCTTATTCATATTATTTACAAAATAAACTTAAATGCAGCATTTGACAACTTTTTTTCACTAGCCGTCGGGCAAGGCAATAGTAGTTCTTTACTAGCCCAACACTGAATATCACTAGCCATGGGATTGGGGCTACCATAATTTAGAAGGCCTGTCAGGCAAGGCAATAGTAGTTCTTTACTAGCCCAACACTGAATATCACTAGCCATGGGATTGGGGCTACCATAATTTAGAAGGCCTGTCAGGCAAGGCAATAGTAGTTCTTTACTAGCCCAACATTGAATATCACTAGCCATGGGAGTGGGGCTAATTTAGAAGGCCTGCTACTGAAATACCTTCAGAACAAAAAGGACCAGGCCAAGTCTAGCCACCGATATAAAATTCACCGAACACATGCTCCTTCCTTTCCACATGATTTTCAACTCCAGCTTTTACATTTACCTGCTTAACTGACATTTTTGTCAAGTTGAGAAGTTCCATGTTCTTATTGGGGCTCTTGGCAGATGAATGGAGGCTCCTCTGATAACCATCCGTCTTAATTGGTTTAACAACCTGGAAAAACGGCTGTTGTTGGTTTTATCTTCAATAGGAGGAGCAGTTTTAAGAGTGGTATGTCATCTGTATTGTGGAGATTCATTGGTTCTGTCTGTCTGTCTGTCTGTCTATCTGAGGTGCCTAACTGAACTTACAAACTGTTCGTTATTGCGTTCACTAACCAAAAATTCATTTGTTTTTAAAAAAAACCTTTTTAATCACACATTGTTTAGTATTAATAGGTGTCAAATAAATGATAAAAATTTGTTTATGAGGTAAAATGAGGTGGGATTTTTTTATTCATTGCTGGAGCATAGTCAATGACACAGGAAGGTGTCAAAAAGTGGGGCGCACACACACATATAAATAAATAATATATATGAACCATCTCTGCTACTACTGGATCAAGAAAAGTGTGTGTGTGTGGGGGACATGCCCGCCAGTAATAGTTATTTATTATTCATAACTACTGGAGAGCAAGAGTGAGAGAGAGAAAGATGAATAGAGGAGACAGAAGGAAAATGATTGTCAAAGAGAGATGGAGGGAGGAGAGAGGGAGAAACAAAGAGAGTTAGTCATCGGCTGTTGGATGTCAAACATTTGGTAACTCTGACTAACAGTCATCAGAGGAAACCCGCTACCTTTTTCCATTAGCAGCAAAGGATCTTTTATATGCACCATCCCACAGACAGGATAGTACATACCACAGCCTTTGATATACCAGTCATGGTGCACTGGCTGAAATAGCTGAATGGGCTCACCGACGGGGATCGATCCCAAACAACCATGCATCAAGCGAGTGCTTTACCACTTGGCTATGACCCACCCCAAAAACAGAGAGAGAGAGAGAGAGAGAGAGAGAGAGAGAGAGAGAGAGAGAGAGAGAGAGAGAGAGAGAGAGAGAGAGAGAGAGAGAGAGAGAGAGAGAGAGAGAGAGAGTTAGAGTTAGAGTTAGAGTTAGAGTTAGAGTTAGAGTTAGAGAGAGATACAGAGACATACAGAGACATACAGAGACATACAGAGACAGAAACCAAGGAACAGAAAGGGGCAACCAGGGGCCTAATTCACTAAACTGTCTTAACTTTGCTATCTCGCAGTGCAATGCTAAAAATCTTGCAAAGACGATACTCTGTTGTCTAGCACTCCACAAGGCTCAATGGGTAGGTGTAAACCACTTGCACCGACCAGTGATCAATAACTGGTTCAACAAAGGCCATGGTTTGTGCTATCCTGGCTGTGGGAAGCGCAAATAAAAGATCCCGTGCTGCTAGAAAGAGTAGCTCATGTAGTGGCGACAGTGGGTTTCCTCTCAAAATCTGTGTGGTCCTGAACCATATGTCTGATGCCATATAACCATAAATAAAATGTGTTGAGTGCGTCATTAAATATAACATTTCTTTCTTTTCTGTTGTCTAGCAAAGCCTAAGAGACCTGTAGTCATATGCAGAAATATTGTCATTATGAATGGTTATACAAAATGGATGAGAAAGAGATTGCCATGTGCCTATTTTTGGCTTACCCGTAGGTTTACGTCTGCCATTCTCCAAGTATGAATGAATACATCAACTGTTAAACTGTTTTTTTCCTTCTATATATGCCCATGTTTAAGAGTGACACAGACATTCTGTGAATGGTTATGTCAAGCACAGAGTCATATTTTCTGTCTACAATCCAATGTATACATGTGACCCCTAGGTTCAGTGCCGACATGCTCCTTGCGTGTTATACATCCTGTGGGTTGCCGTGCCATCAATCTTCACGCAGGTGTGTACATTCCAGGTAAGATGGAAGACAAGTTTGGTCCAGTTTAAACAGTGAGACGTCCGACCGCTGACAGCTCAGGTCTGTTATGGTGGTGTTCACAGAGGCCATGGACATTCATCAGGTGGGGAAGGGTGGGTGGGTGGGTGGGTTTGGGTGTAAGTGTGTACATTCCAGGTAAGATGAAAGATAGGTTTGGTCCAGTTTAAATAGTGAATACACTGAAAGTTCAGGTTTGGTATGTTGTTCACGGAGGCCTTAATAGGACAGTACTTAACATCATCAGATTTTTTTAAGACCGGGGGTGGGTAGGAATAGGTGGGTGGGTATGGGAGTGCGTTGGGGATATAGGTATGTTCATTACAGGCAAGATAGGAGATAGGTCTGATATGTTGTTCACAGAGGCAGTTCTCCTCAAGATTGGGTTGGGATGAGGAACTGGTGGCAGGATGGAGATAGGTGTGTATATTCCAGGTGAGATAGGTGTGTATAGTCCAGGTGAGACAGGTGTGTATAGTCCAGGTGAGACAGGTGTGTATATTCCAGGTGAGATAGATGTGTATATTCCAGGTGAGACAGGTGTGTATATTCCAGGTGAGATGGAAACACTTTCAAAATTATCAAATGTTTCATAAATCAGTGTCCTCTTCAACTCTCCACTGACAATTCAGATCTGTTATTTCCGTACATGTATGATCGATTGTCCTCAATGGTTTTTCCCTGTCCCAACAAGTGCCCAAGACTAGCACATCAAAGGCTGTGGTATGTACTGTACTGCTTATGATATATTTTCTATGTGTAACATTCTATTTGAAAACACACACAATCATCATCCACACACAGCCACACACACGCACAAACATACAAACATGCACACACACACACACACACACACACACAGATACAGACACACACACACAGACGCACACACACACACACAGACAGACACACACACACACACAGACAGACACACACACACACACCCAGACACACAGGAGGAGTGCAAGATTATTTATTTCATCATCGCCTACAATCCTGAAATATTCCTGACGCAAACCAACACATTACGAGCAAAAACACAATAGCCGAGGCACATTTCTCCAATTATCTGTAAACGTCGTGGGCAAAGGAATAAATGAGAAACAGTGCATTTAACCTAAGAAATGTTCCTTGCAAATAGCGAACACCTGTTGTGCACCAAGCCCACACCTGACAGTGTTTGAACTGATTATGAAAATATCGGGGCAACCTACACATATCTTTCCGTCCCTGTAGACGGCCTCAAATATGCCGAATCGTGGCTCCTGACATTTCGAAGACGTGTACTGCGTGTCTACTACACGAGAACATACCATGCTAGCAATATTAGTCTCACTGACACAACGCCCTCCCTCCTCCCCCACCTACCTCCCTCCCTCCTTCCCCCTTCCCCACCTACCTCCCTCCTCCCCCACCTACCTCCCTCCTACCCCACCTACCTCTTTGTAAGCAAGGAAAGAAGGAAATGGTTTATTTAGAGACGCACTCAACACATTTTATTTATGGTTAAGGATCACACGAATATTGAGAGAGGAAACCTGCTGTCGCCACTTCATGGGCTACTCTTTTCGATTAGCAGCAAGGGATCTTTTATATGCACCATCCAATAGATAGGATAGCACATACCACAGCCTTTGATGTACCAGTCGTGGTGCACTAGCTGGAGCAAGAAATAGCCCAATGGGCCCACTGACGGGGATCGATCCTAAACCGACCGTGCATCGAGTTAGCACTTTACCACTGGACTACATCTCGCCCCTCTTTGTAAGGTGAGATATAAGAAAAGGAAAGGTGTTTTAGTTTAGTGAAATGGTCAAAGATCAGCACAATTTATAGCTATATCTATTTTCTCTGAGAATTGAAAATTGGCGTATACCATTTATTAGCTAAATGCAAAAACAAATTCACGTAACCTTTGAATTTTTGCATAATCCACCATATATATATATATATATATATATATATATATATATAAAAAAAGAAGATTTATGCAAAACTAAACTAAATTTGTTTCTAATTTTCATTATAGTTCATTAGGTTGTGTGTGTGTGAATGGCAGTGGTGGTGTTGGGGGGGGGGGGGGGGAGAGGATTGGTACAGTGATGTGTTTATGATATATTACTGAGTTGGGGGGGGGGGGAGAGGGTTGGTACAGTGATGTTTATGATATATTACTGAGTTGGGGGGGGGGGGAGAGGATTGGTACAGTGATGTGTTTATGATATATTACTGAGTTGGGGGGAGAGGATTGGTACAGTGATGTGTTTATGATATATTACTGAGTTGGGGGGGGGGAGGGTTGGTACAGTGATGTGTTTATGATATATTACTGAGTTGGGGGAGGGGGGGAGGGTTGGTACAGTGATGTGTTTATGATATATTACTGATACTGTTAAAGTCACTGATACTAGTTTTAATCGACAGTTTGGTTAATTTACAAGCTTGTAACATACAGTTGGAAAGATGATCAAATTTACTGAAGAAAAAAAATGTCGCTTAAATTTTTTGTGGAAAGTGTATCTTGATCTGAACCAGACTGAAAATCAGGATCTCCAATACTGAAGGAAATCAGTACCAGTGGAAAACTACCTTCTAAGATACCAAGTACTTTCAAGGTCAACGTCAGCTGGCAGTCAGTTATCTGCAACTGTTTCAGCTCTTCAATCATGGAGGTAGCAAAATGTTGACAACTTGACTGCCTTCCTAATTGATTTTATAACTCTGCACATTAGTGCAAGATGAAAACAGCAGGATCATCTATCAAATATTGTGAACATTAAGAAAATGGACTGTATCAATTTTAATATACATATAAACTTATAAAGTATGCAAGATGGAGTCGTATACAAGGCAACAGTTCTAACCCACCTCCAAGCTAAACAAAACTATGTGTCTTTTTAGTTTGATTTGTTTTTAACGACACCACTAGAGCACATTGATTTACTAATCATCAGCTATTTGATGTCAAAATTTGTGTAATTTTGACATATAGTCTTAGAGTGTAAACCCGCTACATTTTCCCATAAGTAGCAAGGGATCTTTTATATGCACCATCTCACAGACAGAACAGTACATACCACAGCCTTTAATATACCAGACATGGTGCACTGGCTGGACCGAGCCATCTGTTATTGAATGTCAAACATTTAGTAATTCTGAATTATAGTCTCAGAGAAGAAACCTGCTACATTTTTCCATAAGTAGCCAGAGATCTTTTTATATGCACCATCCCAGATTTTGATATACTAGTCATGGTGCACTGGCTAGAACAACAAATAGCCCAGTGGGCCAACCAACAGATCCTAGACCGACTGCGCATCAGGCGAGTGCTTTACCACTGGGCTACATCCTGCCCTTCTCCTGCAAACATGTAATATTACTTGTGAATTAGGCCCCAGTACATGTAATATTACTTGTGAATTAGGCCCCAGTACATGTAATATTACTTGTGAATTAGGCCCCAGTACATGTAATATTACTTGTGAATTAGGCCCCAGTACATGTAATATTACTTGTGAATTAGGCCCCAGTACATGTAATATTACTTGTGAATTAGGCCCCAGTACATGTAATATTACTTGTGAATTAGGCCCCAGTACATTAATTAGTGTAAGAGGAATTTCTTGCTCGACATACATTCTTTAAATATTCAAGAGGCCAACTGTTGCGTAACTGAAGCCAAATGTGACATCATGAAAATTAATTGTTTAAGAAAGGAATGAGTCAAATGCCTGCACTAATGCTATGAGGGTTTTTTTCATTTCAATTTATTTTCATGCTTATATCCAATTAAGGTTCAAGCATGCTGTCCTGGGCACATACCTCAGCTATCTGGGCTGTTTGTCAAGGACAGAGGGTTAATGGTTAGTTGTTAGGGATAAGTTTGAGAGAAGAGAGTGTAGCTGCCTTACACCTACCCACTGAGTCATTAAAACTCGCTCTGGGTGGGAGTCGGTATACTGGGCTGAAAACCTAGTACCTACCAGCCTTATGTCCGATGGCTTAACCACGACGCCGGTATACTGGGCTGAAAACCTAGTACCTACCAGCCTTATGTCCAATGGCGTAACCACGACACCACCGAGGCCGGTATACTGGGCTGAAAACCTAGTACCTACCAGCCTTATGTCCGATGGCTTAACCACGACGCCACCGAGGCCGGTATACTGGGCTGAAAACCTAGTACCTACCAGCCTTATGTCCGATGGCTTAACCACGACGCCACCGAGGCCGGTATACTGGGCTGAAAACCTAGTACCTACCAGCCTTATGTCCGATGGCTTAACCACGACGCCACCGAGGCCGGTATACTGGGCTGAAAACCCTAGTACCTACCAGACCCGGTACTATGTCTGATGGCTTAACCACGACGCCACCGAGGCCGGTATACTGGGCTGAAAACCTAGTACCTACCAGCCTTATGTCCAATGGCTTAACCCCGACGCTACCGAGGCCGGTATACTGGGCTGAAAACCTAGTACCTACCAGCCTTATGTCCGATGGCTTAACCACGACGCCACCGAGGTCGGTATACTGGGCTGAAAACCTAGTACCTACCAGCCTTATGTCCGATGGCTTAACCACGACGCCACCGAGGCCGGTATACTGGGCTGAAAACCTAGTACCTACCAGCCTTATGTCCAATGGCTTAACCCCGACGCCACCGAGGCCGGTATACTGGGCTGAAAACCTAGTACCTACCAGCCTTATGTCCGATGGCTTAACCACGACGCCACCAAGGTCGGTATACTGGGCTGAAAACCTAGTACCTACCAGCCTTATGTCCGATGGCTTAACCACGACGCCACCGAGGCCGGTATGATATGATACATTTACTCCAGTGTAATTCATGCACACTATACTAAGACCAAAAGGTTTAGCAATCTGGCACCAATGTTCTGTGTTTTACTACATTCAGTTAGGCATTTCATTTGTATTGAAAATCTTCTTAAAATAATGACTCAATTAAATTGACACCACTGGAGCACACTGACGAAAAAAAATATCTGTAGGTTGGTGCATATAAAGGAAATGTTTTATTTAACGACGCACTCAACACATTGTATTTATGGTTATATGGTGTCAGACACACACAGATACTGAGAGGAAACCCGCTGTTGCCACTTCATGGGCTACTCTTTTCAACTAGCAGCAAGGGATCTTTTATGTGCACTTTCCCACAGACATAAAAGCACATACCACAGCCTTTGTCCAGTTGTGGTGCAATGGTTGGAACGAGAAAAAAACCCAATCAGCTGAATCCATGATATATAAGCCACAACTATATTTCACTGCCAAGTACTAAAACACCATTTCCTCTGCTCCCTATCTTGTAGTTGTATATTTGTAACCCACGGCGGTTTCTGGAAGCAGTTTTAGTTTCCATGATAAGAAAGTAGCAGGGATAATACTAAACCTCTGATACCAGTCATGGCCATTACTGAAACATATGACCAGCTATTAGAAACATGCAACACAAGGTATTATGGGTAAGCTTACATGAAGAAGATTTTGTGTTAATGCTGCTGGCACCCAGCTAATCACCCAGCCTGAAATAGTACCTGGAAACATGTTCGGGTTTCAAGCCAGGTTAGTAAAATAGGGAAAAGTCAGACAGTGTTAACACAACAAAAGGTGTGGTGAGACCGGGGTGTGGGGTGGGGGGGTTTCTAGTCCATAGTTTTTACTTAAAAAATTGTAATAATCAAGTTAAAGTTTGTTTTGTTTAACAACACCACTAGAGCACACTGATTTATTATTGGCATGTGGTAATTCTGACATATATTCTTAGAGGAAACCCACTACATTTTTCCACTAGTAGCTAGGGATCTTTTATATGTACCATACAATAGACAGGATAGTACATACCACGGCCTTTGATATACCAGTCGTGGTGCACTGGCTGGAAGGAGAAATAGCCCAATGGGCCCACCGATGGGTATCGACCCTAGACCGACCGCGCATCAAGTGAGTGCTTTATCACTGGGCTGCGTCCCGTCCCTCGTAATAATCAGTAACGGTATTAGAACAGCACAAAGTTAATGGAATCATTATTTTAATTGTAAAAAACACCATTTATCTGTGGAGCAGTCTTTGTTTTTTTTAAATACATTTATTTATTTTTCTACACTTCTGTAATAGCTTATTGTATCAACGACTTCCTCAAAATTCAGCTTAATTTTAATGTATTTACAGCGATATATAATATAAATTTCTGTATGATCTGTTTTCAAAATTCTTTTCAAAAAGAACAACTACTAAGTAACAAAAGATTAAAAAATATATATATATTTTAACAAAATTCTATGATTAACATTTCGGTAGTCTCTAATTCAAAATGTTTTTCATAGAAAGCATCTACTGCCCAAAAACTGAAAAAACCCCACTATTTTCTATTTCAACAAAATTCTATTAATAGACGTTTTTGAATTCCTTTTCATATATGAAGTAACAAACACTAAAAACAAAAAAAAAGACTTTTTTTATTTTTTATTCTGTTAATAAGCATTTCTGTATTCCTTTTTATAAAGAGCATACGGCATGAGTTCCTTATTTTCCCCATAACGATTTTAAAGAAATATTTGTTAGAATTAGTTTAAGGTTAGGGTTAGGGTTAGTGATAGTTATATACAATATCTTTTAAAACAATTTGTTCTATAAAACCAACATAATGTTTATATTTCGTAATCCAGTAATTCAATACCCCAATACTGCAATAGTGGGGAAAATAAGGAACTCTTTTCCCATTTCTGTATTCCTTTTTATAAAGAGCATACAGTACACTATATGAAGTAACACACTTTAAAATCTTTATTATAAACACTTTTTATCTTAACAAAATTCTGTTAATAATAAACATTTCTGTGTTTATTTTTTGTCTAACTCCTTTCAACAAAGAGCATCTCAGGACAAGAGATTTGACACCTCCCTGCAAGTGGTGTGTGTCTGGGCCACAATGTTAGTTTTGTGTTTGGTCTCCGCTGTCGGCATTGAGAGGTGTAAGCTAGCTAACCTCTATTCACTAGCAGGCAATCTTATCCTTGGTTGTAACGATAAATCAGTGGCCGTCGCTTGTTTTCCCAACAGCACCAGGACACCGATGCCTGGGTGTGGAATGTGTCCCCATGACTCAATTCATGTATTTGGTGTCACAATTAGAGCCGTGCCTTTCACCAGGCCCAATTTGTCTGGCCAAAGCAACATATCTATATACAGAGATTATTACATGGGTGTAGATATAGACATTATTAAATGAATGTGTGTACTGTATGGAATTTATTAAATTCACGATTAGAGAGATATCTTTCAGCAGACCCAAAGCAAATATATATTTCATATACTAGTACATGTATAACTAATTTATTTTCAGAATGTTATATGCATAAAAATGTAAGAATATACTATATTAATGATTAGAGGAAAGTAAAAAAGTAGGGAAGGAAATATAAGAAAGAAATGGGGGTAAAGGAGAAAGGCAAATATAAGAGATAAGAAGACCAACAGAGATTAGAAGAAAAAGTAGTGAAAAAAAGAAAAGAAAAACAAAGGAAAATAAATAAAATAAAACTAAAAATGAAGAATAAAAATAACAATCAGGTGGTAGTGAAGGAGGCTGGAATGGATGGGGGGGGGGGGGGGGGGGGGGGGGGGGGGGGGGGGGGGGTTGAAAAGTAGAGTAAATGTACATGTAGCAGGAAGGGAGGTTTTAGTATACATTTCCAAATGTCAAGACAGTACATACCAGTCATCAAGAAAAAGAAGGAAGGTCTTCAATATATATTTCCAACTGTCAAGACAGCACATACCAGTCTTTAATATATACTAGCCGTCAAGGAGGAATAGGAAGAACTGACAAGGCAGCACATACTAGTCATCAATGGGAAGGACGAAGGTCTTCAGTATATATTTCCAACCTTTTTCAATATACCAGCCATCAAGGCAAAGAAAGATGGATGGGGTCTTCAGTAAACCTACCAGCAACCATCAAGGGGAATTGATCCCCTGATCCATCACACCTGGGAGGAAGGTCTACTGCAGAGCTACACGTAGATCATGCTCTTTGTGATTAACAAGCAGCATGACAAAATGATTAAAGATCTGTGTGCGAGAAACTGCGTCTTACATACAGGCAGAGTATTCCTCAGTAGTAGCCATAATCTCCATTTGAAATCTCACCAACAGCTGAACTCTCCATATATTTCATCTGTCCACTAGGAGAGCTGTTCACAAAAGAAGCCTATATCTTGTTCTAGATTTTCACAACAGATTGAAATTTCTTCGAAAAAACCCAAAACAAAACCAAAATAAAAAATAAATAATTAAATAAAAAAAATAAAAAAACAAACCTACACCAACTTGAACAGGACTTCTAGATTATGGTAGCCCTACTCCCATGGCTAGTAATATTCAGTTTTGGGCTTGTAAATAACTACCATTGCCATGCCAGACAGGACTTCTAGATTATGGTAGCCCTACTCCCATGGCTAGTAATATTCAGTGTTGGGCTTGTAAATAATTACTATTGTCATGCCAGACAGGACTTCTAGATTATGGTAGCCCTACTCCCATGGCTAGTAATATTCAGTGTTGGGCTTGTAAATAATTACTATTGTCATGCCTGATGGCTAGTGAAAAAAAAAGAGTTGTCAAATGCTGCATTTAAGTCTATTTTGTAAATATAAATACCCCCCCCCCCCCCCCCCCCCAATCTAAGGGTTTTTAAGTTTTAGGTGACATACCCGAGTATTACTATTAGTAAAATTGTATTTAATGACAAGTAGGGCTAGTGAATTTTTAATCATGGCTAGTAAAAATTTTAAATCACTGATCCCATGAAAAGTGGATTTTTATAGAAATTCTAGAAGCCTTGGTGAAAAACAAATGTGCCTAATCTGGAATCCCACTGGAAATAATTTTGTTTAAGCTAATTTTAGCATTTCCTTGAAAATTACTAAAAAGTAAAAATCAACAATTGGCCAATTTGTCTGTGGCCAGCGTACGATCTACCTAACATTTAATATTCGTGTACATGTACAGTAACACTAATTATTGAAAACATGCATGTTGTAAACCGGTCTATAAATATTGTATTTACAGTACATGAAAACTAATTTGTTGAAACCGGTCTATAAATATTTTATTTACAAGAAGATTAATTTGTTGCAAATTGAAGAGTCTGAACTGTTAATTGAAAAGGAGTGTCATGTGTGTAGAAAATTCATAGTTGTTGACATGTGTGTAGAAAATTCATAGTTGTTGACATGTGTGTAGAAAATTCATAGTTGTTGACATGTGTGTAGAACATTCATAGTTGTTGTCATGTGTGTAGAAAATTCATAGTTGTTGTCATCTGTGTAGAAAATTCATAGTTGTTGTCATGTGTAGAAAATTCATAGTTGTTGTCATGTGTGTAGAAAATTCATAGTTGTTGTCATCTGTGTAGAAAATTCATAGTTGTTGTCATGTGTGTAGAAAATTCATAGTTGTTGTCATGTGTAGAAAATTCATAGTTGTTGTCATGTGTGTAGAAAATTCATAGTTGTTGTCATGTGTGTAGAAAACTCATAGTTGTTGTCATGTGTGTAGAAAATTCATAGTTGTTGTCATGTGTGTAGAAAATTCATAGTTGTTATCAGACTTTTTAAAGTAAGAGGGCTGCAGAAAGTACTTGCCTGCTAGCCAAATGCAAGTCAAACATTCCAATGAACGAGTTAAAAAATTCAACTACCAGTCCAACAGTCTGTCTGTCTTTTTTATTTGGTCTGCCACGTGATGTTGACCAAGTGTTCTTAATAATGTTTTGTCAATATATCTATATTTATCTATATATCTATATCTATATCTATATCTACATGTGTATCTAATTTGAAGTGACGACACTGTATATTATAATATTGTTAATAATATATTATTCTATAGACTGGCGGACTAGTAGAAATTCTGGCGGGCTAGTAAAGTTTAGTTGGTTCTGGTCCAGCGGGCTAGTTAACTATTTTCCATTTCTGCGCTGCTGAGTAATGACATTTTTCTGTCACAGTTGGTAACTGTCTATATAATCATTACTTACAAAAAAAAAAGAGCACAGGATCAGTGTATACACTGCTTGTAAAGGGCACCATCATTGTCATTTGATTTCCGTCCTGCTGTCCAGTTAGTATTAGCACAGACCTCAGCTATTTGGGCTGTTTGTCCAGGACAGTGGTTTAGTGGTTAGAGTGTTAGTGGTTAATGAGAGATGTCAGTGTTGTGGCCTTATACCTACCTACTTACCCAATGAGTTTTTAAACTTTATCGGGGTGGAAGCCATTTCCAGGATATGAACCCCACCACCTACTTACATCCAATTAAGGTTCAACCATGCTATCCTGGGCACACACACACATCTCAGCTATCTGGGCTGCCTCTCCAGGTCAGTTTGCTTGTTAGTAAGAGTTGTAATTTTCTGTGGGTGTGAGGTGGTACCAGAAATATTTTGCTTTCACAATTTTTATTTTCGACAGTCTGTTACAATCATATGAACTGACTTCCAGTTACCTAAGAATGTCTAATAATACTAATATTATCCCATACTGAACATTTTCATTTCACCGTATTTTCGTGCTTAGATCCAATTAAGGTTCAGGCATGCTGTCCTGGGCACACACTTCAGCTATCTGGATTATCTGTCGAGGACAGTGGTTTAGTTGTTAGTGTTCAGTGAGACACAAGAGGGTTTAAGGACAACGAGTATAGTGATCTTACATCTACCCATTGAGTCATTTAAACTTGCTCTGTGTGGTGTTGTGAACCCTGTACCTAACAGCCTTATGTCCGATGGCTTAACCATGACATCACAGAGGCCGGGAAATACTGAACACACCAGTTGAACAAAATATTCCCAGCAGTACCAGAATGCAAACCCACTACCTACCAGTCTTCGAGCCGAACAACTTAAAACCACTACGCCACCGAAGTCAGTCGGTATAAACCTACACCAAATTACTGTGGAACGCAAATATGCCTTCCAAAAATATGTCTTCTGGTGTGGATGAAAACAACATAATAGTTAAAAACACACTCCAAGTTGCAGTGTAAACAAAGACATGTTTTCAACATGTGGTGAACAGAACAAACTGTCTC
Source organism: Gigantopelta aegis (assembly GCF_016097555.1). Lineage (NCBI taxonomy): Eukaryota > Metazoa > Mollusca > Gastropoda > Neomphalida > Peltospiridae > Gigantopelta > Gigantopelta aegis. The sequence continues at coordinate 3,274,430 of NC_054699.1, forward strand.
AACAAGCAGAATGAAAATATACACACATAAATTAACACACCAGTTGTCTACCCTGACAAAAAAAGAAGAGAGAGCAGCCACCTTGTTTTAACCTGTGCCATTTAGGTCTGTGTGGGTCGTACAATTACCAACGCGGGGATAAGGTTGAGAAGAAAATGAAGACTGACAATAAGCAGAACAGGAAACAGGTTGTTGTTGAAAAGCTGACTCTTTTATCAGTGTTATCAGCCAAACAACAATCAGAAGTAGACTGATATTTCAGCATTCTTTCAAAATGGTAGACTGTTACCAGCATGCTTCATGGACATAGACAGGCAACCACAATCCGGCCTGTGCTGGTGTGGTATGCACGTTTGTTCATGATTATACAAATATTGCCAGTAATTAGTCCTTATTTAGTCATTAAAATATGATGTTTGTATGTATTTTGTTTGTACATATCAATATGACATGTTTTGCATACACAGTGACACACACAATAACATACACAGTCACACACATACAGTCTCACACACACACACAGTGATACATACAGTGACATACACACACAGTGACACACATAGTGTGACACACACCCACAGTGACATACACACATTGACACATACAGTGACACACACATTTACACAACACACACACACACACAGTTACACAACACACATGCAGTGATATACACAGTGACACATACACACAGTTACACAACACACACATAGTGACACATTGTTACACAACACACAGTTACACAACACAACACACACACACACACACAGTGACATACACACACATACACACACACACATACTCACACACACACACACACACACACACAGACACACACACAAACGAAGAGCACCTGCAGTGGATGATCACCAAGAATTACGGTACACAGCCTGATGTTTATGGGCCAACTTAGCCACTCCATTTAGCATGGCAAGTGGGCCCATGGAGAAAACCAACTTTACGATGGCTGCTGCAGAGTACAAGACTTGCAGATTCCATTATCAGATGAGAGGGACTCTAAAGCTTCAACACAAGGGTTCACCACAGGTAGTGATGTCTTCTAAGCACCTCTATAGAGGCCAGACACAGCCAGGTAATGTTTATGGACTAAGTGATGTGGCTAATTGATCTAGTCAGACAATGTCTTCTAAGCACCTCTGTAGTGGCCAGACACAGCCAGGTAATGTTTATGGACTAAGTGATGTGGCTAACTGATCTAGTCAGACAATGTCTTCTAAGCACCTCTGTAGTGGCCAGACACAGCCAGGTAATGTTTATGGACTAAGTGATGTGGCTAATTGATCTAGTCAGACAATGTCTTCTAAGCACCTCTGTAGTGGCCAGACACAGCCAGGTAATGTTTATGGACTAAGTGATGTGGCTAATTGATCTAGTCAGATAATGTCTTCTAAGCACCTCTGTAGTGGCCAGACACAGCCAGGTAATGTTTATATGTTTATGGACTAAGTGATGTGGCTAATTGATCTAGTCAGACAATGTCTTCTAAGCACCTCTATAGTGGCCAGACACAGCCAGGTAAATGTTTATGGACTATATGATGTGGCTAATTGATCTAGTCAGATAATGTCTTCTAAGCACCTCTGTAGTGGCCAGACACAGCCAGGTAATGTTTATGGACTAAGTGATGTGGCTAATTGATCTAGTCAGACAATGTCTTCTAAGCACCTCTATAGTGGCCAGACACAGCCAGGTAAATGTTTATGGACTATATGATGTGGCTAATTGATCTAGTCAGATAATGTCTTCTAAGCAGCTCTATAGTGGCCAGACACAGCCAGGTAATGTTTATGGACTATATGATGTGGCTAATTGATCTAGTCAGACAATGTCTTCTAAGCAGCTATATAGTGGCCAGACATAGCCAGGTAAATGTTTATGGACTATATGATGTGGCTAATTGATCTAGTCAGACAATGTCTTCTAAGCACCTCTATAGTGGCCAGACATAGCCAGGTAAATGTTTATGGACTATATGATGTGGCTAATTGATCTAGTCAGACAATGTCTTCTAAGCACCTCTGTAGTGGCCAGACACAGCCAGGTAATGTTTATGGACTAAGTGATGTGGCTAATTGATCTAGTCAGACAATGTCTTCTAAGCACCTCTGTAGTGGCCAGACACAGCCAGTTAATGTTTATGGACTATATGATGTGGCTAATTGATCTAGACATACAATGTCTTCTAAGCACCTCTATAGTGGCCAGACACAGCCAGGTAATGTTTATGGACTATATGATGTGGCTAATTGATCTAGACAGACAATGTCTTCTAAGCACCTCTATAGTGGCCAGACACAGCCAGGTAATGTTAATGGACTAAGTGATGTAGCTAATTGATCTAGACAATGTCTTCTAAGCATTCCTATAGTGGCCAGACACAGCCAGGTAATGTTAATGGACTATGTGATGTAGCTAATTGATCTAGACAATGTCTTCTAAGCATTCCTATAGTGGCCAGACAAAGCCAGGTAATGTTAATGGACTAAGTGATGTAGCTAATTGATCTAGACAATGTCTTCTAAGCATTCCTATAGTGGCCAGACACAGCCAGGTAATGTTTACTGATATAGCTAATTGATCCAGTCAAACAATCGGTAGAACAAATATATTTTTAAAATAATGGTTCTTTTATTTGTAAGAATATGATGCTGTTAAAATATTTAGGATTTTACAACATTAAGAAAGCTGGAGAGTAACTTTATGGAGTTTGAAGGACAATTAGCTTTTCAAATTTACTCTGGAAGCAAATGCTACAAACACTTTATGAACTGAGCAGTCGTTCTAGACATTGCTATTAAAATCAGACTCCATATTAGACTTATAGTGAAATGTTTTCTAACACCAAGTCTGAAACAAAAGTTAATAAAAGCTTATGATCAATATTTTTGGTTATGATCGATACTTTTGGTTACAACTGATAAACCGGCCTCGGTGGTGTCGTGGGTAAGCCTCGGACATACAGCTAGTAGGTATTGGATTTGCAGCCTCGGTACCAGCTCTCACCCACAGCAAGTTTTAACGACTCAATGGGTAGGTGTAAGATCACTACACCCTCTTGTCTCTCATTAACCACTAACAACTAACCCACTGTCCTCGACAGACAGTCCAGATTGCTGAGGTGTGTGTCCAGGACAGCCTGCTTGAACTTTAATTGGATATAAGCATAAAAATAAGTTGAAATGAAAAATTAATGATTGATAATTTTGCTCTTTGAAATGTGGGATTTTGGATATATTTCAATTTTGAAATACTTTATAAAAACAAGATGAAAGCAAATATATGACTGATGAAAATAATGACATATATCCTATCATATTTCCCCGTGTTATACACACCAGTATATAATGTGTTTCATTCTCTTTGAATAATTCTGTCTCAAGAAAAATTATGTCATGTGCAGTAATCTTTTATTATTATTACAGATACATGTACCATAAACTGCATTACTATTGTACAAAATAGTGACCTGCTATTTAAATTTATAAATTAAATGTGTTATTTTTCTTTCACAAATAAGAAAGAAATGTTTTATTTAATGATGCACTCAACACATTTTATTTACGGTTATATGGCAATGGTTAAAGACCACACAGATTTTGAGAGGACATGGACTACTCTTTCCGATTAGCAGCAAGGGATCTTTTATTTGTGCTTCCTACAGGCAGGATAGCACAAACCATGGCCTTTGTTGAACCATTGAGACTTGCGGAGCACTCACTCAGGGTTTGGAGTCGGTATCTGGAATAAAAATCCCATGCCTCGACTGGGATCCGAACCCAGTACCTACCAGCCTGTAGACCGATAGCCTAACCACTATGCCACTGAGGCCGGTCTTTCACAAATAATACTATCATATATAAGTAGATATATAATAGAGAATAGAGATTTATTTTACAGTCCGAGTGTGTGACTTTTTGTCACAGTGCATAATATCAACAACTGCCTGGAATTTTACAAAATACTGAACTCTTTATTAATGATTCTTAAAGATTTTCACCCAGATCTTTTTTTGTTTATAAACATTTATAACACACAACCTTTTTTTGTTTCGACTTTAAAGAAAAGAAGAAGTTCATATAATACATGGGAAAATAAGTTATCAATTATTTTTGTATTACACTATTTACACAGAAATACACTTGAAAGAAGAATTGTTTTGTATACGTGAACCGATTTTGATCTTTCACATAAATACTCTCAACATCAAATTGTAATCTTTCAAAAACAAACTTTAGACATTTCTCATTTTCAAAAACATATTTGTGAAAAAAAACTAACTAACAAGAAAAACAGTGAGAGGTCTTAATAAGAAAAAAATCAGGTTTATTTAGTTACCAGTTATCTTAAAGTTTGTCTGCAAAATTAGCACAATATATTTGTGAAAAAAAATAAAAGAACCCTCCAAAAAAACCTCCACAACAAAATCTTGCAACATTCCATCATGTACTTTTTCGTCTGCGCTTTGAAGCAGAGCTTTCAAATCTGGATAATTCTTAGACTGCGAAACAAACAGCTTCTGGGGAAACGATTAGAAATGCACAAAATCCAAGGTGTTCTGCTTGGAAAATAAACTCAATACCCTTATGTAAATAAGGTGCTTGGGGGTCAAATCTCTCGCCAGACGTAAGGTGACATAAAGGGTTACGGCGAGCCCATAGATCATGGACCAAGTGACAACGCACCAGTGGGATTCTGCCTGTTCTAAGTATATTACACACATTTTGTTCCACTTGGCTTCACGTCTGCCCACGGAATTCGGCTTTTTCAAAATATACAATTGCCGAAATTTAAAACTGCTCCACAGGAATTCGGAACTTTTTAATAATCATCCGTGACCATTGTTGCAATCCTTGGTAAAGTGTTTTTCCTTTTGTTAAATATAGTATAAAACAGGAAATGCTAAATCGAAAATAATATACGTAATAGTAAGAAATAATACATTTTCTGTTTTGTTATAATTTTCTGACATCTACGAAGCAACAGAGCAACAGGTTTCCTACCTGTTTCTGTGGTTATTACAATCCATGTGAATTTGTAACGACAGAAATGGCATAAGAAATATTTGTTTTATGACAATGAAACAAAACAAAACCTTTAAAACAAGTCTTAAATTTTAAAGGTGGAGTAGGATGGTGCATATAAAAGATCCCTTGCTGCGAACTGTAAAGAGTAGCCCATGAAGTGGTGACAGTGGGTATCCTCTCTTCAATATCTGTGTGGTCTTTAACCATAAGACTGATGCCATATAACCATAAATAAAATGTGTTGAGTGCGCTGTTAACTAAAACATTTCCTTCCTTCCTTCCACAGCACATAACCCCACCACCCACACCCCACCCCGCCAATCCAACTGAAGTGCATGTAGATCCTCCCTGCCTCCCCCAAAAAGATGACTACTAGTATCTAAATGTGAATGGTGAATCCCACACGGACCAATGCATCAGGTCCATCAGGTCAAAGGAGACACACTGAGATCGCAGCCAGTCCATTTGCTGATGGGAGAAACAGGGCCAAGCCGTATAACTGAGCATGACTAGTTTTGATTCCATTTGTTAATTTAGTAATTGTCGTTTGGCTACAGCAGTGAAACCGCATCTACCTGACTGACTGACTGACTGACTGAGAGGCAGTTCTTGTGAATTGAGGTCTGCAGGAAAAGCTTATCAGAAACGCAGGGAGGAAAAATAGGTTAGCTACACACAGCACCTAGAACACGTTCACTTACTATAGATTTCTCAAAGCATGGGTTTCCATTTTGGTTTTTTCCTCTCTCTCCGTAAAAATGCAAACATATGTTCTAGGTTGGTGAGCTTTATTGTGGTAACAGAACTTTTTTTTTAAAGTCTTGTGTGTGTGTGTGTGTGTGTGTGTGTGTGTGGATACAGAGTACTAGTAGTCAAAAATAATACAATATTAGAAATGAATTTTAAAAAACAAATGAGTGAATGGATGAATGAATGATTGAATGAATAAATGAATATTTAATGATACCCCAGCACAAAATATTTCTATCAGCTATTATGTGTCTAGCAAATGTATATCAAAGGCCATGGCATGTGCTGCCTTGTCTATGAAAATATCCATATAAAAGATGTTTTGCTACTAATGGAAACATTTAGCCGGTTTCCTTTAAAGACTGTATATCACAATTATCAAACGTTTGAAATCCAACAGCAGATGATTAATTAATCAATGTGCTCTAGTGGTGTTATTAAACAAAACAAACTTTAAAGGGACTATCCAAGTTTTCAGCCCTAACAAAATTTCTTTTTAACTCACCTCCTGCTTTGTTCTGCTTTTTAAAAACATTATTATACTTTAGCATCATTGGGTTTTGAATATAAAGCATTACACGGATGAATACACTTGGAATCACCTTTGTTCAAATTATTTCAAATTCCGTTTGGCGTTGGAAGAAGTACAATTAATAAATTTGTACATATGAAATTATTTTGAACAAAAATTGATATTGCATTACAATGTCCAGAAATTAATTGGTTTTAGACATATTCATATTCTAAGCAAGAAAATGTAAGTAAATTATAATTTTAATAATGTAAAAATATTTTATTTGACGAAAAAACCTTTTAAAATGGCAACAAACTCAGGATAGCACTTTTAATTTAACCATACAGATAGTAGCCAACAAGAAGAGCTTTTGCATGCTTCCATAATAGGGACCAGTCCAGCAAACAAGAAGCCCTATCAAAACTATGACGGGTCGTGACCTTTAAGGCACAGAAGGAATGTCTGAATGAAAGACTGGCCGGCAGTCAAGTCTTTCAGAAACGGGCAGAATTTCTCGCCTGGTCATGTTTGATTGCTATCGATAACAGGGATGGAGACATTTATAATCTCTATTCTATGAAGCTCAAGTGCTAAACCCGATACCTACTGGGCCGCGAGTACAATGGGGCAATTTGCACAGCCAGTTGGTAATGTTCACACCCACAGGTTACCCTGTCGGTTTGACGACCGGCCTCAGTTCTGCACTTTCCACCCTGGGTTATATCACACACCCTCTTTAAGTAACGACAACTATGTATCAATAAATACTTAGCGATTATTAGCAGGCAGCACTTAATGATTTTTTGTGCCCACAATTAATGGCTGCTTTCACCATCTACTTTTTATGCATTTTAAATTAAAGTGACAGACCCTAGTTTTTAAACATTAAGGCATATTTTTTACTATTTGGTCTATTTTTTATATAATTGAAATCAAACATTACTTCTATTCTATTGTTTAGAATATCTATTTCCATACATGCAAAGTGCTTGTGGTAATCATTATGTTAGTAATGCTACGAAATGTATTTTTCATAATTCTAAAAAATGCATATACCTCTGAGAAGTAAAGGTTATGGAGACGAGTCCTAGTCTATTTTTAAGATGGTATTTCCCATTTCAACATAACATACTCTATTGTGACTTTATCCAGATGTGTTATGGTTTGTCAATTAACCAAACTTAGTGTCCATTTTCAAGACTAGGGTATGTGGCTTTCATTTATACAACTGAATGAGCTCAGTAGATATACAGCTGTCAACATTTTACTCCTGAAAACAATCTCCTGCATTCAAAGATGATAAACACCATACCTAGATTAATCTTTACTATTACTTCGTTATAATCTATGACATATTGTAATGTTTTCCTTGCAGCTCTAGGTGTGTATGTATGTTTTGTACAATAAATACAACGTTATTATTATTCCGATTCATGACTTATTTATGTAATGTGTTTGTACCAGATCAGTGTGAATGTTTTGAATAATAGATATTAGTATTATTACCTGTATTCACCACACATTAGATGACTATAATGGACTCTGAATCCTAGATTAAAAAAATTTGTAAATCCTTGGATTTGAGTTGGACTCATGAAATGTGCCCAGGTGTTTTCCCAGATTGTAAAATTTGTAAATAGAAGATTTGTCACTAAGTATTTTTGTAATATGGAAAATATCAACCAAGTCTATGTTAATCGGTATTTGTTGAGGCTCTGCTCAAGTACACAGCTCTTGTTGGCTTGTAAGCAAATCACCCATCCACAGCGACACATTACCAAGAGACCTTGCAAATTTGCATACCATTATTACACGGGTTAATACACTAAATTATCACATGGGTTTATGACATGGATATTATGGGTAAGTTAATAGGATAGCTTTCAATGGATGACTACATTAATTAATTTCTTTCTTTTTGGATGGGGTGGTATAATTTCTAAGTCAGCTAGATATTTTGAAGGGGTGCTGGTCTAAATATATATATATATATATATATATATATATATATATATCAGGCCTTCTAGAATACGGTGGCCCGAGGCCAGTGTTTTTTGGATTCGGGCCAGTAAAAGTTACTTTGTGCAATCCCGATGGCAAGTGGTTAATAAAAAAAAAAAAAAAAAAAAAAAAAATCTACGTTTATGTCCTATGATCATACAAAAAGTTGAAACAAAAGAAACATCTACAAGTCACTTCTTTCGATTTGCTATCACATGCAATATTTCACTAACAAATAGTTGGCCGCCAGTAATCTCTAACCCATCCATGACATCAATATACCTACTGATATAACTTTATTAAAGTTATAAAGTGTAAACATTGGAAAAACAAAAGTTCATTGTTTTGCCGCCATTTTGTTTTTTTTACACTGAAATCCAAAGATTTGTGTCTCTAATACTAATAACATGCAAAACGGTAACCAGTCTTTTATTAGTTTTAAAGGTTGCACGTCACTATTTACAAATACTTAAAATGTGTAAATTATTAATTTAATTTATAAAATATAACATAAATTGCAAAAAAGGTGTTTTTTTTTTTAAAAAGCTTAAGAACACAGTATCATGAAATAGATAAATTTAACAAAGTACCCAAATTGCAAAATTACTAAAACGGTGTGTGTGTTGGGGGTGGGTGTGGGGACTTAAACTGCAATACATGTGCACTTTATGCTAATAAAGGTTCTTAATTGTTTCTTTTCTCTTTTTGTTTTTTGAGGGGGTGGGTAAGTTCCCATTCATAAGTAAAGGAATAATGCTGTTAATTGTTGTAATATGTCGGTAACATGGATTATTTTTTATAACTTAGGTGGTTTTAGTGGAAACAATTATTTTAAAATTTTATTAGGTACGGTAACTTTATTCTAAACTGATGAAAATTATTTGCATATTTTTCTAAACAAACCATAAAGCATGCCGAATGAGCCAATCTATTGTGTAAATTGACAAATTGATTAAACATGATCTCAGTATAAAAAATGGACATTAAAAAGTTAATTATTTTAATTTACTGTTTTTTTTGTTTTATCAACAGTTAAAATTGGGCAAGTGAATTTTTCACCATGGCCAGTGAATTTTCAAATCCACTGGCCCTATGGCAAGTGAATTTTAAAAATATTCTAGAACCCCTGTATGTATATATATATATATATATGAGGAACAAAGTAACACCTACATCTCGCCTTTTTACTTTGTAAAGGAGAAACAAAAAATACCCACTTATGCAATACAGAAATATATGCCACACCATATATAAGAGTAACTTACCATCAAATTTTTTCGTCCTTGATGAGAAGGTAGTTTTAATGAGTTTGTAGGCCTGGTTCAGCTGCTGCTCATGTTCCTTCATACTGAGGTGTTTCAGCTTGCCCTCCATGTCGCTCGTACAGCACGTGTAGCCCTGGGGACACACATCCAGGTGGTCGCCTACAACAGTCACAAAAAACAATACAGTTATATACCTCCATGTCGCTCGTACAGCATGTGTAGCCCTGGGGACACACATCCAGGTGGTCGCCTACAACAGTCACAAAAAACAATACAGTTATATACCTCCATGTCGCTCGTACAGCATGTGTAGCCCTGGGGACACACATCCACTACATACATAAAATTTGAATAATTTGATAAATATTGTTGCTAATTGAAAAGAACCAATTTAGAAAGTACCTTACAAACATTTTGCATATATCATGAAGTGCAGTGTCACGTTTAGATGTTGAACTTCATGATACTTTCATATCCCACCGCACCATTTGTTGGTTTTCTATAATACAATCTCAAGCCTAGTGTAGTATAGCAAATCTTGTTAAAAAGAATTAACTTTTTTTAAACATGCATTATCAAAGGTGATAGTGCAATATTTTCCTACTTTTAAATAATAATTTGTTCTTTCGATTTTCATGGAGGTGGAGGTGGGGAGGAGATATATAATTGTGGGGAGGAGATATATAATTGTAACTACACATTAATGTATTCCACTCATAATCTTTGCCTAAATGAATTGAGAATATTGAAACTGTCATGACCTTCCACTCACAAAAAGTGGCTTCTTCGAAATAGACATTTATAAAACATTTTAAAAATGCATTTAAATGTGATATATAACTACAAATTAATCTCACACCATCGAAAATATCAAAATTGTAATATCCTGCCACTTAGTGTAAACAGTTTCTTCATGAAAAAACAAGAGCCATTTTTTTCTTCACTGTATCATTGCAAAACAAAAATTAATAGCAAATAACATACATAAATAATTAATAAATAAAAAAAAAAAAAAAAATATATATACATGTATATATATTATATGGAGAGTATATATTAAAGGAATGGAATATTTCGCTTCATGACACCTCGATACATCTTTATACCATGACTATTTGGTGGTTATTTCCACACTTAGGCAAGGAAAATGGGAAACTCACTGTTACTGAGGTATATTACAGATGGTATATGTTTAAAGTTTTGAATCTGCACTTTTTAATTTTTATCAGCATGATCTATGCTGTACTACATATCAGTATTATCATGGATTATTATCACCTGATACTGGCAAATTAAAGAAATATTGCATTCAAGAATGAAAAAAAAAAATTTCCACCAACACACACCTCCATTGCAATAAATGAAATATAAAAAAACCGCCACCTGCAAGAATGGGTCACCGAAGTTGATAATCTAACGTCACATCTCATTCAAGCGGAGGCGTAACTTTTATTTCGCCTCAACTATTCATGCGGAAAGGCCCTGCAAATGTGGCCCATGAAATAAGCATAAAGTTACGCGGTATGAATGAAAGCTCCTGCACCACAAAGAGACCTTCTCGACGGGCATGTGTGTGCCAAGCCGAAGTTATTCCTACACTATGTACTGAAATTCTCTTTATGTACATAGCCATTCCCGGACTAAACGACCCATGACAAATGGCTTCTTCAAAGCATGTGCAAATTCATTATGCATTTACAATGTAGACATTTGCTGGTCTGTGACAAGTTGATCATATCACAATTAAAATATGGAAAGCTTGCATGAGGCTACCCTATATATATATATATATATATATATATATATATATATATATATATATATACACACACACACAGCCCGGGCTGGTTGTGGGCCAGGCTTTTACCAACATATATGAGAATTAAATGTGTTACCGGAATGAATTAGTCGTGTGTTATCTTTGGAGTCTTACACCAGCCTTTGGTGGTGTAGTGGTTAAGTCATCGGACATCAGGCTGGTAGGTACTGGGTTCGCAGCCCAGTACCGGCTTCGGAGGCCGGTACCGGTGCCTACCCAGAGCGAGTTTTAATGACTCAATGGGTAGGTAGGTGTAAGACCACTACACCCTCTTCTCTCTCACTAACAACTAATAAGTAACCAACTGTCCTGGAAAGATAGCTGAAGTGTGTACCCAGGACAGTGTGCTTGAACCTTAATTGGATATAAGCACGAAAATAAGTTGAAATGAAATGGATTCTTCCTGTTCTTTCAATTAAGACAAAAACAGTTGGTAGAGCACCTACCTGAAGTGCTTCAATTGCAGTGACAACCCAACCCTGCCATCCCCGCCACCCCCCTCACCCCCTCCTTAATGTACCCATTCTCTGTAAAAAAAAATTCTCCCAACCAGTGCCCTATGATTGGTATATCAAAGGCTGTGGTATGTACTGTCTGTTTTGTGGGAAATTGCATACAAATGATCCCTCACTGATAATGGAAAAAATGTAGCAAGTTTCCTCTAAAACAAAGTCGGAATTATTTGTCTGGAATTACCAAATATTTGTCATTCAATTGATTAATGAAGCAATGTGCTCTAGTGGTGTTGTTAAACAAAGCACATTTTCAATACCTTGTGATCCAGGGCCTCATCCCTGATATTATCAACATAATAATAAAAAAACACCTTTCAAAATGTCCTACTGATTCTGAAAGTGAATAACCATGGAAGTTAGCACCTACTCAGTTCTGACAGTGTATCTCCATTATCTACAGCACTTCGCCATGGTAACAGCTTGTCTGGCCACAGCCCACCTGATAGGAGAGTCCGAGAGAGCATCTCCCATTAAATGCTTTTTCTCTGCTTGACCACAAGAACCAGGGTCACGGTATACTTCCTGGTCAGCAACTCTGACCCCTCAGTTCGCCACTGACCCATCAGTTCGCCACTGACCCCTCACTTCGTGATGCCCATCGGTTAACTAGCAATTCAAAACATCTCACTCTATTTACACCTCCGTGATTTTCAATGCCACCCAAACAGTTTGTTCTCAGCCATTATTTCATTTCAACTTATTTCCGTGCTTATATCCAATTAAGGTTCAAGCATGCTGTCCTGGGCACACACCTCAGCAACCTTGGCTGTCTGTCTGGGACAGTTGTTAGTTAGTCCTTTAGATCTGTTCCAGATGGGTATGGGACATTTTTTGAATGCTTCTATCAAAGAATTATTCAAGCATGCCTGTCGTAGTCACAACATTTGACTTCGCCAGAGAGTTCTGCCCCTGATGTAGGATAAGCACCTTTAAACGTTTTGTAAGCCTGGGCACAGGTGAATGATAGTTCCACACATTGACTGGCAGCTGTTGATCGGGACGTAGCCCAGTGGTAAAGCACTTGCTTGACGCGCAGGCAGTTTGGGATCGATTCCCATCGGTGGGCCCATTGGGCTAGATCCCCACCTATTGGGCTATTTCTCATTCCAGCCAGTGCACCATGACTGCTATATCAAAGGTCGTGGTATGTGCTATCCTGTCTGTGGGGTGGTGCATATAAAAGATCCCTTGCTACTAATGAAACAAATGTAGCATGTTTCCTCTCAGACTATATGTCAAAATTACCAAATGTTTGACATCCAATAGCCAATGATTAATAAATCAATGTGCTCTAGTGGTGTCGTTAAACAAAACAGAAGTTTGATTGGTTGGTTGGTCAGTGTCTTGGCTGGTTGGCCAGCGTCTTGGCTAAAACTGGACCACAATGTCTGCATTCTGGATGAGCGAGATGGTGAAAATCCATCAACACCTAATTAAGAATGGATCTGTGTAAATGGATTTGTGGCCAGGTGTCCACTGGGCACTGGACTGATGTGGTCAGGTCATCAGAACTGCTGTAAGTATGCTGCGCCATGCTTGTACATACAGAGACCACGCTCACAGACACAGACACCGACTACTCCAGCGGTGGAATTATAATGTCTTTATGCATCCACATGGCCCAATGATGAATGTGTTAGGGTTATTGGAAAAGTACAGCAAAACTAGAGTAAAGAGAATATCACTGAATAAAAATGAGGACACGGGTATTAATGCGGTAAAGACACTGTCTGAAATTTGCTGTTATAAGATGTTTCTGACAGAGTCACTCATAGAGCTTATTAATTAATAAAATTACTTATTAAATACATTTTAGCAACTTTACAGGGACAGACCCTAGTTTCAGCTCATAAAAATTAACACTACAGGTAGTTAATCTACAAACCTGTTACGTACACATATGGATAAAGTTATAATTGAGTAAAACTTGAGTCTGTGACTTAGAAATGGTGAAATACCCTCTAAAACAGACTAAAACTAGACTCCATAACTGTTACCTCTCAGATGCATGTGTGTTTTTAAAAATATGAGAAATGCATTTTGTGATATTAAAAACACCAGGATGACCAAAAACACTTCAAATGTGCGGAAATGGATAACCTAAACAATACAATCTAAGTAATGTATGATTTCAGTCATCAAAAACGGCTCTAATAGTAAAAAATATGCCTTAGTGTTTAAAAACTAGAGCATGTCCCTTTAATGACTAAAATTACTTCCTAAATACATTTGAGCAACTTTTAACCATTAACTTTCTGACTTGGGATAGTTTTTGTTACACATGTATACTGTACAGGTCTATCTACACCTGAAGCAAGGTATAGTGCAGTTTTGATGTCTTTTCCACCATTCCAGGGTTTTTTAAATACATTTTAGCAACTTTAACCATTAACTTGCTGTCCTGGAATGGATAATGGTTTCTTGTTTCTTCTTATATACAAATATATACACCTGAGACTTTTTTTAAAAATGTGACTTTTAAAAACAGTTATACACTCAATGTCTGGTAAATGCTTTCTTTAAATGTTTAAATTTAAAAAAAAGAGTAAAGTTTGTTTTATTTAACGATGCCACTAGAGCACATAAATTTAAAATGTACATCTGACACTTGAATTCTTCAACATGTTGTACGGATGACTCAAATACCCCCACTTGTACATAAAATGTACATCTGACACTTGAATTCTTCAACATGTTGTACGGATGACTCAAATACCCCCACTTGTACATAAAATGTACATCTGACACTTGAATTCTTCAACATGTTGTACGGATGACTCAAATACCCCCACTTGTACATAAAATGTACATCTGACACTTGAATTCTTCAACATGTTGTACGGATGACTCAAATACCCCCAATTGTACATAAAATAAAGTTAACAAAATATATAATTTCCTGGTCTAAGTGAAATTACCTTCATTACTGCATTATTGAGATCAGACTGGTCTTAAATTCAATGAAAAACTACTTTCCCCCAAGATATAATAGATCCTATTTCTCCTTACGGCCTTTTCATATGCTACTTTCACCACTATATATACAAATGGGCATCAGAGCATGAAATGGCAATCTGGGGCCACACATCAGGTATGAAGCACATTATTAATATTTTATTGTGTGTTATGGTAATACGAGATCATAAAAACATTCCAGAATCATGGTATCGGCGTATATACGACCATCTCCTTTCCAAGGCGATGGTGTATACCTTGAAGCTCTCAGAACACCTACTGGGCTTACACCAAACTGTTTTTCTGTGTACATGGGAAAATAAGAAGAAAGGAATATAAATGTACCACAAGCATGGCAAGGCTGGGCAAGGCATGGCAAGAGACAGAGGAAACCAGCTACATTTCTTTCCAATGGTAGCAAAGGATTTTTTCATATGCACCATCCCACAGACAGGATAGCACATACCACAACATTTGATATACTAGTCATAGTGCACTGGCTTTCCATTGGTTGCAAAGGATTTTTTCATATGCACCATCCCACAGACAGGATAGCACATACCACAACATTTGATATACTAGTCATAGTGCACTGGCTTTCCATTGGTTGCAAAGGATTTTTTCATATGCACCATCCCACAGACAAGATAGCACATACCATAACATTTGATATACTAGTCATAGTGTACTGGCTTTCCATTAGTGGCAAAGGATTTTTTTTCATATGCACCATCCCACAGACAGGATAGCACATACCACAACATTTGATATACTAGTCATAGTGCACTGGCTTTCCATTGGTTGCAAAGGATTTTTTCATATGCACCATCCCACAGACAAGATAGCACATACCATAACATTTGATATACTAGTCATAGTGTACTGGCTTTCCATTAGTGGCAAAGGATTTTTTTTTATATGCACCATCCTACAGACAGGATAGCACATACCACAACATTTGATATACCAGTCATAGTGCACTGGCTGGAAGTAGAAATAGCCTATTTGGACCACCGACAGGGATCGATCCTAGACTGACCGTAAATCAGGCAAGTGCTTTTCCACTGGGCTACGTTCTGCCTTTAAAGTGAGATAATGGGTTGGTCTGCCAAACAATTGCCAACATGGCAATGAGACCAACATGGCAATGAGGCCAACATGGCAATGAGACCAACATGGCAATGAGACCAACCGACAAGTGACAAGTGACCAAAAACGTTTCCGCCTTTAAAAGGAATGACAGCTCAGTAGGGCTATAGTTGTCCTCAGTTGAGTGTTTTGTAATAAAACATAATTCTAATATGACAGGAAGTCAGGAAGGAAATGGTTTATTTAACGACGCACTCAACACATTTTATTTACAGTTATATGGCGTCAGACATATGGTTAAGGATCACACAGATATTCAGAGAGGAAACCTGCTGTCGCCACTTCATGGGCTACTCTTTTCGATTAGCAGCAAGAGATCTATTATATGTAACATCCCACAGACAGGATAGTACATACCACAGCCTTTGTTATACCAATTGTGTGGAGCACTGGCTGGAACAAGAAATAGCCCAATGGGTCCACCGATGGGGATCGATCCTAGACCAACCGCGCATCAAGCGAATGCTTTACCACTGGGCTACATACCGTCCTGTAATATGACAGCATAATTGGATAAATAGAATGTCCTAATTGCAGAAAGTTGTTCACTGTGTAAATGCACAGGCAGACAGACGTCTGATCAAATGTGTAGTCAGAATTGTTTTGTTTTTACAAATGTGGGGTAAAACAACTAAGTAATATATATGATGAACTGTAGCTTAATCATTGTCATAGTTTTTTTTTTTATAATTACTGAAACACAGTAACTTAGTACTTTAAATATCAGAATGGATTTCAATGAAAATGTTTTCCAATTGCAAATGATAGCAAAATTACATAATTTATATATTTTGTAATCTGAACCACTTTGCAAGTGCAATTCAATACAACTAATAACAATGGAAACAACCAATGATAATTAAAATGCCATCACAAATCAATTCTGTAACCACTTTTGCTGCGACGGAGCAGATTTATTATGCAGGGGTGGGAATTGGTGAACTATAAAAAAGAGGAAATCTAGAGGGATCCGGGGTGGTGAACTGTAAAAAAGAGGAGATCTAGAGGGATCCGGGGTGGTGAACTGTAAAAAAGAGGAGATCTAGAGGGATTCGGGGTGGTGAACTGTAAAAAAGAGGAGATCTAGAGGGATCCGGGGTGGTGAACTGTAAAAAAGAGGAAATCTAGTCCGGGGTGGTGAACTGTAAAAAAGAGGAAATCTAGTCCGGGGTGGTGAACTGTAAAAAAGAGGAAATCTAGAGGGGTCCAGGGTGGTGAACTGTAAAAAAAGAGGAAATCTAGAGGGTCCGGGGGCAAGGACGATTAAATTGTGAGGAAACAGTGTTCCATGAGAGGAAAACCGCGGATCCGAGGAGAATTCCCACCCCTGATTATGAAACACACACTTCATGAACATTGTATCCACTGAATTCCACTTCTGTTCTTACATTGCAGAGAATATACATGTAGGTTGAAATATAATTGGCCAAATCCAACTTCAATTTGATAGCCCCATCGGAGGGCCCATTGAGTTATTTCTCGCTCCAGCCAGTGCACCACGACTGGTATATCAAAGGCCATGATAGGTACTACCCTGTCTGTGAGGTGGTGCATATAAAAGATCCCTTGCTGCTAATTGAAAAGAGTAACCATGAAGTGGCGACCGTGGGTTTCCTCTCTCAATATCTATGTGGTTCTTAACCATATGTCTGATGCCATATAACCGTAAATACAATGTGTTGAGTGTGTCATTAAATAAAACATTTCTTTTTTTCTTTCTTTCAATTTAGTAGATGAATAGGTTAAAATTATGTTCAAAGTTAAAATTAAGTATAGTGCAAGCCCTTTCTGTTAACTTTTCAATCTTGGAGCTAGATGGTATCTACTTTTATCATATAATATTTAACATTTTCAGTGCAATCAAAGTATGTGATATTTTTCAGATCACATACTTTAAGAATTTGATAACTTTGCAAATTAGATGTAAATTAGTCGAGGTCTCGGCACTAGGTTTACTGACATTTAAGCAAACATACTTGGGTGACACTCCATGATTGACGTATGCATTCATAGTCATCAAATAAAAACATTTCAACGGCAATTTGACACTGAAAGCTGTCCAGCATTCAGAAAACAAAAAACGTTAGGCATAACTTTATTTTGATGTAAGGACATCCAAAATGACGTAATTCGAGTTTGACATTCAAAAATTCAAAAATACACCACGCCACATATTCTTACGTCATTTGAATATCTAGTAATGGCCAACTGGAATTAAAGTTGCGTGTACAGTTTACAAAAACACGTTGTATTAAGCTTGAGCTTATATGATAAAGAGAGTATTACCCTCGTGTATTACGGTATCGTCAATATCATATATTAGGAATAAAAATAATGTATTATGCGAGCCTCTAATATATGATATTGACGATACCGAAAAACACTCTGGTAATAACCTCTATGTATTTTTATATAGAGAGTATGAAATAGAGAGCCAAATGAAAAACAATGGTCAGTTGCAATATAGAGGGCTGATATTGGCCAAATTTAACTTAATTCCAAATTTTAAAAACTTACTTTTGCTAAGTGAAATTTATTATGAAATACATTGGTGTAATTCAACCAAATATATTATTTAATTCCACATTTTGCTAACTTGGTTAAGCTGTGTAACATTTATTTTAAAATATATTGGTATATTTTAACACACTTCATAAATTTGCACACAATAAGTTGAACTATGAAAAGATTGCCAAATGCAATTTCAATTCATAATTTCAACTCATAGTTGGTCATCGATATTTATTTAAAAATATATTGGCATAATTTAACATGATTCCTAAATTTGCAAACAATAGGTTGAACTAAGCACAAATTCATTATAAAATATGTTTGCCAAATGCAATTTCAACTCAGAATTTCAACTCATATTTGGCAGTTAACATTTATTTTGAAATATATTGGTGTAATTTCTAAATTTGTTAACGAACAGACAGAACCCATACATGTACAAATGCATTATGAAGTATATTTGCGGAATGCAACATCAACTCAAATACAACACTTTGTTCATTGAGTCAAAACTCTGCATGCACATGTACACACAGTTCCAATAGTGGTGGGGTTTTTTTTTAAATCAATAAAACGACAAAATGGTGCCAGATGAATGCAGCAGTAATCGGGTTGTCATGCTAAGAGGCAAACAAACCATTTTTTATGACAAAGACTCTGAAAATGCACCGACACAATTTACATTTTAGGAAACTGAATATGATTTGCTTTGCATAATGTGATGGTGACTCATGCAATTCAATTATTCCCCTCTTCCCCTCAAGTTACACACACACACACACACACACACACACACACGGCTGTTTCTAGTTGTACAGGACAAAATGGTTATGACTCGAGTGCCAAAGTAATAAGCTCCACTACACATTAAAAGCAAGTGGTTTAAGAAACGAGAAATATTTTTGCAGTCACACACGTAGGTACATGTACATGCATAAGTCACACCATTTCCACTTTCAAGTAGTGCAAAAACAAAGTGCTATCTTAATCCTCACTGAAATGGTTCAAAGAAATAAAAGCTAGGTTATAATGTGATCACAAATGCTATTTAATAAATGTACATAATTTGCTAAGTGAATAACAAAAAATAGGTCACAATGTCGACCCTTATAACCGAAGAAGCTGGGTTTTGTTTTAAATAAGAAAAGCAGTTATTTTATAAAAATAGTTTATCTTGTAACTTACCCACAATATCCATGTTATAAACCCAGTTGATATTTTAGTGTATTAACCCGGTTAATATTTGTTTGCTGTGAATGGGTCATTTGTTTACAAGCCAAATGTTTTTATAAGGTTCTTTTAAAGTGTTTGACGTCAAAGTACATTTGTGTCAATCGAGATGATGTCATATTACCGATGAAGGCAACATTAGAACTGTGATTTACTAAAAATTGAATTAAAATCTTATTTTATAAGTGTTATAGGATAAACAGAATTCACATCTTCTGTCTTTTAGTATGTATATATGTATGTAGTCTCAACAAATACTGATCAACAAAGACTTGGGAGAATATTTTCTATATTAAAACAACTCTTGTGATGAATATTATAAATTTATATATTTCAGACTGCCTCAAGATTTTACACAGTATCTCAGTTTATTCATGTATAGTTAAAGTTTGTTTTGTTGAACGAAACCACTAGAGCACATTGATTTATTAATCATCAGATGTTGGAGGTCAAACATTTGGTAACTGTGACATGTAGTCTTAGAAAAGCTATATTTTTCCATTAGTAGCAAGGGATCTTTTATATGCTCAATCCCAAAGACAGGATAGTACATAGCACAGCCTTTAATATACCAGCCATGTGATACTGGTTGGTATAAAAAAAAAATAATCAGAGAATGGGTCCATCAAACAGATTCAATCCTATAACCCCAGCCACTCTGATACATTTAAGGCACTATCATTCAATACTTCAACCCCAGCCACTCTGATACATTTAAGGCACTATCATTCAATACTTCAACCCCAGCCACTCTGATACATTTAAGACACTATCATTCAATACTTCAAACCCAGCCACTCTGATACATTTAAGGCACTATCATTCAATACTTCAAACCCAGCCACTCTGATACATTTAAGGCACTATCATTCAATACTTCAACCCCAGCCACTCTGATACATTTAAGGGCACTATCATTCAATACTTCAACCCCAACAACTCTGATACATTTAAGGGCACTATCATTCAATACTTCAACCCCAACAACTCTGATACATTTAAGGCACTATCATTCAATACTTCAACCCCAGCCACTCTGATACATTTAAGGCACTATCATTCAATACTTCAACCCCAACAACTCTGATACATTTAAGGCACTATCATTCAATACTTCAACCCCAGCCACTCTGATACATTTAAGGCACTATCATTCAATACTTCAACCTGATACATTTAAGGCACTATCATTCAATACTTCAACCCCAGCCACTCTGATACATTTAAGGCACTATCATTCAATACTTCAACCCCAGCCACTCTGATACATTTAAGGGCACTATCATTCAATACTTCAACCCCAACAACTCTGATACATTTAAGGCACTATCATTCAATACTTCAACCCCAGCCACTCTGATACATTTAAGGGCACTATCATTCAATACTTCAAACCCAGCCACTCTGATACATTTAAGGCACTATCATTCAATACTTCAACCCCAACAACTCTGATACATTTAAGGGCACTATCATTCAATACTTCAACCCCAGCCACTCTGATACATTTAAGGCACTATCATTCAATACTTCAACCCCAGCCACTCTGATACATTTAAGGGCACTATCATTCAATACTTCAACCCCAGCCACTCTGATACATTTAAGGGCACTATCATTCAATACTTCAACCCCAACAACTCTGATACATTTAAGGGCACTATCATTCAATACTTCAACCCCAGCCACTCTGATACATTTAAGGCACTATCATTCAATACTTCAACCCCAACAACTCTGATACATTTAAGGCACTATCATTCAATACTTCAACCCCAACAACTCTGATACATTTAAGGCACTATCATTCAATACTTCAACCCCAACAACTCTGATACATTTAAGGCACTATCATTCAATACTTCAACCCCAACAACTCTGATACATTTAAGGCACTATCATTCAATACTTCAACCCCAGCCACTCTGATACATTTAAGGCACTATCATTCAATACTTCAACCCCAGCCACTCTGATACATTTAAGGCACTATCATTCAATACTTCAACCCCAACCACTCTGATATATTTAAGGCACTATCATTCAATACTTCAACCCCAACAACTCTGATACATTTAAGGCACTATCATTCAATACTTCAACCCCAGCCACTCTGATACATTTAAGGCACTATCATTCAATACTTCAACCTGATACATTTAAGGCACTATCATTCAATACTTCAACCCCAGCCACTCTGATACATTTAAGGCACTATCATTCAATACTTCAACCTGATACATTTAAGGCACTATCATTCAATACTTCAACCTGATACATTTAAGGCACTATCATTCAATACTTCAACCCCAACAGGGGCGGGATGTAGAGCAGTGGTAAAGTGTCCGCTCGATACGCGGTCGGTCTGGGTTCGATCCGCGTCGGTGGGCCCATTGGGCTATTTCTCGTTCCAACCAGTGCACCACGACTGGTATATCAAAGGCTGTGGTATGTACTACCCTGTCTATGGGATGGTGCATATAAAAGATCCCTTGCTGCTAGTTGAAAAGAGTAGCCCATGAAGTGGTGACAGCATGTTTCCTCTTTCAATATCTATGTGGTACTTAACCATATGTCCGACGCTATATAACCGTAAGTAAAATGTGTTGAGTATGTCATTTAAGAAAACTTTCCTTTCTTTCTTTCAACCCCAGCAACTGTGATACATTTAAGGACACTACCAACTAAACAGCATCCTGCCCTATTAATATATGGCTTTACAAGTTGTGTGAAGCCTATGTTGCAATATTTATCCAGCTGTATCGGGTACACACACACACACTCAGTGTCTGCTGTAGATCTGTTGTGGCCCACACATGAATGTATGTACATGTACATCCACTGATTCTGCCCGCCTATTATACATCCCTCCTTCCCGTCTTCCTGCCCGCCTGCCTACCAGTGTGTGAGTGTATGGAGCTGGTCGTTCAGAAAGAAACTAGACAAAGCGGCTCAGTTCGTTTGACAGGCAGGCAAGAAATCTGTCACATTTGTAAGCCATTCAAACATACAACATTTAGCATGCCCATCACATGGTAACAGGCCCAACGAAAATAGACTGGTGTGCAGCGCAGAGGCAAACAAAGCTACTAAACACTCAAACACCAGTGTACGGGGAGACACACGGGAGTCACACACACCAAAAGGTTTGAGGTTACAGACAAAGGTTTGAGGTTAAAGGGAGACATACAAAGGTTTGAGGTTACAGGGAGACACATGCACCCAAAGGTTTGAGGATACAGGGAGACACATGCAACAAAAGGTTTGAGGATACAAGGAGACACATGCAACAAAAGGTTTGAGGTTACAGGGAGACACATGCAACAAAAGGTTTGAGGTTACAGGGGGACACATGCAACAAAAGGTTTGAGGTTACAGGGAGACACATGCAACAAAAGGTTTGAGGTTACAGGGGGACACATGCAACAAAAGGTTTGAGGTTACAGGGAGACACATGCAACAAAAGGTTTGAGGTTACAGGGGGACACACGCACCAGAAGGTTTGAGGTTACAGGGAGACATGCAACAAAAGGTTTGAAGTTACAGGGAGACACATGCATCAAAAGGTTTGAGCTTACAGGGGGACACACGCAACAGAAGGTTTGAAGTTACAGGGAGACACATGCAACAAAAGGTTTGAAGTTACAGGGAGACACATGCAACAAAAGGTTTGAGGTTACAGGGAGACACACAAAACAAAAGGTTTGAGCTTACAGGGGGGCATACGCACCAGAAGGTGTGAGCTTACATGGAAGCCTTTCTGTCAGTGTTAGGCTTTAATATATATATATATATATATATATATATATATATATATATATCAGGGCTTGAAATTGACAGGAAGGAATGAAGGAAGGAAATGTTTTATTTAACAATTCACTCAACACATTTATTTATGGTTATAATGGCATCAGACATATTGAGAGCGGAAACCTGTTGTCACCACTCTGTGGACTACTCTTTTCGATTAGCAGCAAGGGATCTTTTATATGCATCATCCCAGACAGGACAGTACATACCACAGCCTTTGTTACACCAGGTGTGGAACACTGGCTGGAATGAGAAATAGCCCAATGGGTTCACCAACTGGGATCGATCTTAAACTGACCGCACATACTGATGGATTTAACTATTGGTAGTTACGGCCCAAACTGATGGATTTAACTACTGTTACAGTTACAGTTCAAACTGATGAATTCAACTGTTGGTACAGTTATGGCCCAAACTATTGGATTTAACTATTGGTACAGTTACGACCCAAACTGATGTATTTAACTACTGGTACAGTTACAGATTTAACAATTGGTACAGTTATGGCCCAAACTGATGGATTTAACTAAATTGGTACAGTTACGACCCAAACTGAGGGATTTAACTACTGGTACAGTTACGGATTTAACTATTGGTACAATTACGGCCCAAACTAATGGATTTAACTAAATTGGTACAGTTACAACCCAAACTGAGGGATTTAACTACTGGTACAGTTACGGCCCAAACTAATTGATTTAACTAAATTGGTACAGTTACAACCCAAACTGAGGGATTTAACTACTGGTACAGTTACGACCCAAACTAATGGATTTAACTAAATTGGTACAGTTACGACCCAAACTGAGGGATTTAACTACTGGTACAGTTACGGCCCAAACTAATGGATTTAATTAAATTGGTACAGTTACAACCCAAACTAATGGATTTAACTAAATTGGTACAGTTACAACCCAAACTGAGGGATTTAACTATTGGTACAATTACGGCCCAAACTAATGGATTTAACTAAATTGGTACAGTTACGACCCAAACTGAGGGATTTAACTACTGGTACAGTTACGGCCCAAACTAATGGATTTAATTAAATTGGTACAGTTACGACCCAAACTAACGGATTTAACTAAATTGGTACAGTTATGGCCCAAACTAATGGATTTAACTAAATTGGTACAGTTACGACCCAAACTAACGGATTTAACTAAATTGGTACAGTTATGGCCCAAACTAATGGATTTAACTAAATTGGTACAGTTACGACCCAAACTGAGGGATTTAACTACTGGTACAGTTACGGCCCAAACTAATGGATTTAACTAAATTGGTACAGTTACGACCCAAACTGAGGGATTTAACTAAATTGGTATAGTTACGACCCAAACTAACGGATTTAACTAAATTGGTACAGTCATGGCCCAAACTAATGGATTTAACTAAATTGGTACAGTTACGACCCAAACTAACGGATTTAACTAAATTGGTACAGTTATGGCCCAAACTAATGGATTTAACTAAATTGGTACAGTTACGACCCAAACTAACGGATTTAACTAAATTGGTACAGTTATGGCCCAAACTAATGGATTTAATTAAATTGGTACAGTTACGACCCAAACTAACGGATTTAACTAAACTGGTACAATTATGGCCCAAACTAATGGATTTAACTAAATTGGTACAGTTACGACCCAAACTAACGGATTTAACTAAATTGGTACAGTTATGGCCCAAACTAATGGATTTAACTAAATTGGTACAGTTACGACCCAAACTAACGGATTTAACTAAATTGGTACAGTTATGGCCCAAACTAATGGATTTAATTAAATTGGTACAGTTACGACCCAAACTAACGGATTTAACTAAATTGGTACAGTTATGGCCCAAACTAATGGATTTAATTAAATTGGTACAGTTACGACCCAAAGTAATGGATTTAACTAAATTGGTACAGTTATGGCCCAAACTGCAGCATACTGACATATTTTAGCTTCTGATACACTTACGGCCCAAACTGAGTCATTTCTCTTATTAAATCCAATCAAACTGATGGACAGGCAATTACTAGGCACCAGTGAATCACCTACAAAGTGTCTACAATGGCTACTCACATCTGACAGGCAGAGGAATTAAACTATTTCTAACACAGTTCTCAAACTACATTCAAACCTGCGCAAAACAAAACATTTTAAACTGCAGTTATTTGGAGTCTAACATATTTCTAATGCAGTTCTCAAACTTCAATTTAAACTTGCAGAAAAACAAAGCATTTTAAACTACAGTTATTTGGAGTCTAACATAATAATCAGGGGCATGATAGCCATTTAAAAATAAAAGAAGAACGGATCTTTTAAAAGCTGGAAATTCTATACAGGGATTCTAGAATTTTTATAAAATCCACTAGCCATGGGATCAGTGGATTTAAAAAATTTACTAGCCACAATTAAAAATTCACTAGCCCTACTTTATTTTAAGTTAATATAGTCTTACTAAATAATAGTAATAATCAGATATGTCACCTAAAGAGGGAGATAGAGCTTAAAAACACTAACATTAGGGGGTTGGGTGGGGGCAGGATATTCATATTTACAAATAGACGTAACTGCAACATTGACAAAAACTAATTTTAACTAGCCATCAGGTATGGCAATAGTAGTTATTTACTAGCCCAACATTGAATACCACTAGCCATGGGAGTGGGGCTACCATAATCTAGAAGACTTGCACTTTCATACATACTTGTAATGTTTCAAAATTGTGTAGCTATCATTAAAACTTTTGAAGCAAATCATGACGCGATACTGAACAAAATGTTTCCTGATTTGGTGTTGAATATATATATAGATATATCTGCCAGGAAAGGCAAGAGATCACTCACACTCCCCTCCACCTCTGGTGGAAAGTTTTAGGACAGCAGCAAATTACTTGCCTTGCAATAACATTTTTAATAAAGCATGTAGGAATCTACGTACACCTACACGTATATGCTCAGTTAAAAATAACACAGGTGTAATTAATCTTTAATGAAACCAGAACATTTTATTTTAAGAACTATCTGGCCTGCATATTTCAACAAGCCAGTTTTTTATGCCGAAGAAAATCACATTTAATTTTGTTTTGCAACACCAGCTTTCTTCACAATAAAAACTCTTTTGACAGCAGTGAATGAAAAAGTCATCATCATATAATTTCCCACTATAAATAAATGAATACGAAATCGTTGTGAAATAAACTGCCTGCACACAGTGTATGTGCATCTTCTGCACATATAACGAGACTTACGAGGCCGACACGAAATCCCGAACGTACAAGCAAGCAGGCCATGAAATGCCTGTGTGAGAGAACTGGAGAAATGATCAAAATGTTTCCCCCAATGAGATGGTTGTAATGGGGAGCATGCCCGCCGCCATAAACCGGTACTAAACATGTCATAAAAGCCAGTCTGATATGACGACCGGGCGGAATGATTGAAAGATCCACGGTGCGTGACAGTATTCCTGTCGGCCACAAACGGAGCCATCAAACCACGTCGCATGTCCTTTAATGCCGTTTTTATAGACATGTTATCACATTAGCATTTTTTCTCGTCAATGGCAAGCACAAATGTAGTTACAACCTGCTCGGTTTTTTGCTGTGCACGGCTTGTGTATACATGTTGTACACGCTTTGTTTGTGATCACTTTAAATACCTTCCTCATGTGTTATTTCATGCTTCATTTTAATTTATGTTCCTTCTTATAAAATACAATTCAAAACAGGTTCATCGGGACCAGACACCTTGCTCAGCATCATGCCATGATTTGCTATGCAAGGTTACGGAATTGCTACACACAGGAACAGGGGGTGAGAGATGGGGGGGGGGGGGTGATGGGGGTGGGGGTGGGGAGAGAGCATGGGGGTCCATGCCAGGGCTCAAAACAGGAAGTAAATTATGGTCTGCTGGGGTGGGGGGGGGGGGGGTGGAATAAATAGAAGGCCAAAAGAAGTATGCCATGTTAAAAAAAAAAAACACACGGCCTGCTGGAAATAAAAAGACTGCACTGGGTAAAGGGAGGGTTTGGAATAGAATGACCGTAGAAATGTATTTCAGATCATTATAGAATTAAGATAATAATAGAATCACAAACATACTACAGTCTTTGATATACCAACCATGGGGAACTGGTTGGGATGGGGGGACTCCCCCCCCCCACCCCCCACCACAAATATGGCCTGCTGGAAGTAAACACAACAAGGGGGTGAAGGGAAAGTTTGGGAAATATGTGGAAAATTAGGATCTCTAAGATGTATTTAAGAGCATTATGGAATTAAAATATTAATAGAATCATGAACACATACCACACACAGCCTTTGATATACCAGTCATGGGGCACTGCTGGGGATAGGGAAAACATTCAGAGAATGGGTTCATGTCATGGATCCACTAATGTGGTTCGATCCTACGATGCAGGGACAGGATGTAGTCTAGTGATAAACCACTTGCATGATGTGTGGTCAGTCTGGGATCGATCCCCATCAGTGGGCCCATTGGGTTATTTCTCGTTCCAGCCAGTGCACCACAATTGGTATATCAAAAACCGTGGTATGTGAAATGCTGTCTGTGAGATGGTGCATATAAAAGATCCCTTGCTACTAATGGACAAATATAACAGATTTTCTCTCTAAGACTATATGTCAAATTTACCAAATGTTTAACATCCAATAACCGATGATTAATAAATCAATGTACTCTAGTGGTGTCGTTAAACAAAACAAACTCAGTAGACAGTTCTACTGCCAACTAAGCTAGATCCCACACCTTTTTAAGAGGAAGTATAATTTTAAAATTACAGAGAGGAAATATATTACAGCCAGTAGCTGTCCTGCTAACGAGAATAAATCAGTGAGGGAGAAGTGGTCTGTGTTTTATTACCCTTTGAAAGGAATCCCAGGCAGCCGTCAATCTCAGATTAATGGGGGTATCATAGCCTGGTGCGACCTTTTCACTCCAGGCCCAGTGGATTTCATCAGCATATTTAAATTCCTATTTTAGTATTTATCATGACATCTTGAGTACTCTTTAATGATGACATTTAAGAGCATTTGTCAAAATAAAGGGCACATCAGATAACAAGAGTTAAAAAAATAATAATGCTACACGGGTAATTTAAAATTAAAATAGTTTAACTGATATGTACATGTAGCTCATTAGCATAATTTATATGTCTGTGTCATCTGGTGACATTAAAGAGTATAATTTGTCAAAATGAAGGGTATATTATATCAGATAACAAGAATTAAAAAATAATAATGATACACGATAATTTATAACTGATATATTTAAATTTTAATGAAAATTCAACGTAATTTAATTAGTTATTGACATATATTAAGATATATATATATATGACAAAATGAAGGGTACATCAATGAATTTTTGCCACCATTATGGAGAAAAATCTAAAATGCTCTACCCATACAAGATTGTAAAATTATTATGTATGACACCAGGGTTGTGAAATTATTATGTATGACACCAGGGTTGTCAAATTATTATGTATCACACCAGGGTTGTCAAATTATTATGTATCACACCAGGGTTGTCAAATTATTATGTATCACACCAGGGTTGTGTCACCAGATGATTTGAAGCATGGTTGTACCAAAAAACAAACAATGGGGAAAATGTGATTTGATTTAAATGTTTAAAGAATTGTCCAATTAGTCAGTTTTACCCCTTTCATAGACAATTAATATACAACTTTTTATGTCTTTATTGTTAAGAAAAAAGAATTGATTATGAAATCTATGCATTTCCACAGGCCCAAGGTAGAGGGCATCTCTTGGGTTAAAACGGTGAAAATAACAAGCTGTTAAAAACAACATTAAATTAAAGCTCCTTGGTTCCTTCCAACTTCAATAAAAATGTCCGAACTCCGGCTGCCTGATGTATTTTCTGTCTTAAAATGCTTTGTCAATATCACATGTCACATCGTAACAGCACTGACTGACTTAAATTGATTTTTGATTTGACAAAAAAATAAAATCCTTTTCCATTATTAGAATACATGGTTATGAATAATGTTGCTGACAATATGACCGAGCGTGAGGAACTAATGTGAAATATTGATGGGAGCCTCCGCATGTACATGATGACAACTTTAAGTTGATTTTATTGTCAGTGTTGATGTTGTCATTGTTAATGTTTTGCTTTCTTTTTTCTCTCAACATTTTTTATAAATAGGTCTCCATCCATCGTTCTTGTCTGTGGGATAGTGCAAATAAAAGATCTCTTGCTACTAATGGAAAAATGTAGTGGGTTTTCTCTCTAAGAATATATGTCAAAATTACCAAATGTTTGACATCCAATAGCCGATGACTGATGAATCAATGTGCTCTAGTGGTGTCGTTAAACTAAACAAACTTGACCATCCATCATCATTAAACTTTTGACTGTCTCTGTCAGTTCCAATATTTATTTTGTGATGCTATGGCAGACACAAATTTCAAAATGCTGGAAAATGAAGACAGAAGGAGCCAGTGATATTTTTAAATGATGAAAATGGATTGTAAAGAAATTTACTGATGCAGACTTCCAAAATTGCAGGACCAACCATACTTCGGATTCACCATTCCTTTTAGTATAACCATCTTACCATTTCTGTAATATTTACTGAATAAGAAATCCTAGTAATGTGTTTGATATTTAGGGATTTTTTTTATAATACAAGTGTGTGTATGGTTTTAACCCCCCTTTCAGGTTTTGTAAAGTTTGAATTTGTGGCAGCCTCTTAATGGCATCTATTGAAAAGAGGATCTCAATCACTAGGTATGGGGAATGAGTTAATGAGTTGATGAGTTGAAAAAAAATCAAGACGTATATTGTGTTTGATCATGAAAATTATTTCTTTCTCTTGTTTTTTTTAAAGACGAAAAGAAAAACATGCAACCAAAACTGCTTATAGGCTTCATTTTTACATAGAGTTAACCCTTTATCAGCCGTCGACTTCCCAATTGCCTATTTGTCCTAATGCATCTCACTTCAATTTGTGTAGACCTGCAATGAAGTCAGTTTTCTTTCTCATCATCTGTTTATATTTTCAAGGATCGATCACCATCTGTGGGCCCATTGGGCTATTTCTGCCAGTGCCCCACAACTGGTGTAACAAAGGCTGTGGTACTACTCTGTCTGTGGGATGGTGCATACAAAACATTCCTTGCTGCTAATCGAAAAGAGTAGTCCATGAAGTCGCTACAGCGGGTTTCCTCTTTCAATATTTGTGTGGTCCTTAACCACATGTCCGACGCCATATAACCGTAAATAAAATGTGTTGAGTGCATTGTTAAATAAAACATTTCCTTCCTTAATCCTTCCAGTTTATTTTTTTTGACCCTCAGTATGTGATCAGTTCTGTCTGAAGGCAATTATTGCTAAACATTTTAACTTCCTTTTGTTCTAAAAAAACCTATTTTCTTCTGTGATCCTGATATTTCTAAATAATGTTTTTCTGCGATCCTGAGAAGTCTCCTGTGGAGACAGCTTGCCAGTGAGAAGAATGGACTGTGCATGGAGGACACATCTCGTTAGATGTTAGACATGCCTCGGTGTCTGGCCTTGGGGCCTCCATCTGTTACCGGCCGGTTAGCCGGACTCTCTGGCCGAACCATGGCAGTTCACTCAGTTAAAGACATATCAAAAATGATTGAAAGATACACACGAAAAATGCCACAGTTCTAATGACACAGGCTGTTAACACCCATACTAAAGACCATGCACTTTCTGCCCTTCAGTTCCGTCAACATAGCAATATATAAATGTACTGTCTTTGCCTGGAATTTACACTCATCGTCCACACTCTCCTCGATTATTTAACATCGGAAAATGTATCATCATGCACTACAATTTTTTTTTAAATATATATTTCAAACTTCATGTGATTGGTTCGGCAATTCATTTATGTACAACTAGTTTTTAATAAAGAAATATGATTTTAATTATGTTTTACTCTTACATTTAAAGGTACATGTGCATAGCTGACAATAATTTTAATATTAAAACAATTTATTACTGTTTTTATGTATACATGTATTTCTTCTTTTGAAAGCTCAAAATAAACTACTTAATGGTTATTTAGAATATTTATATACAAGGCTAGCTCTGGGTATGCAAAACATTTCACCAAATTAACTAGTAAACTTAAAAACGTGCAGAATTCCAGTTATTTTATAACAAATATCAAGCATTGTTTAAAATTATTTTGCCAAATTAAAATAAAATTAGCCAGTTATTATTTTTAATTCGCGATTGGCAACTTTACCGAATGCCAGAACTACAATGTAGCCATGATATATACAAGATAAGGAACTAAAAGGTGACAAATAATCAGTTATGATGGAATTAAACAAAAACTCAAGCAGATAAAACCGAGCTGAAAGCTGATAAAAGTAACAGGGTACTGCATAGCAAACAAAGGGGGAAAAAACACTGATTCTTCCGTTTCACATTAAATACACTATTTTGTGTTCACTTTTCAACATACAACCCTGATTACAGTGGATAATGAAGCTTTGTTCTTCCCAGACAGTATTTGGCAGAAAACCACTACCATGGGTATCCAGTGACCTGCAATTTAGCCACATGGGGGCGCTACCAGCTGTTCCCATTGCTGGGTACACTAATTACCACATTGAGAGAGGAAACTTCACTCCTGGCTTTGTCCCACCTCCATTGTGGAAAAGTGTGGCTCCCAGGCACTGATCACATAATCACACATAGGTGTGTGGCTAGTATTATGTAGCTGATGTACTATTGTCTGCACAAATAATGATGTGTTAAATTTGTCAACAGTGTACAGTAAGACATAATGAGAAGTAAGCAGGCAACCTGTTTTGATTGGGAGTTTATTTCAAACGGTAATTATTTCGAGAAGTAAGCAGGCAACCTGTTTTGATTAGAAGTTTATTTCGAGCGGTAATCATTTCGAGAAGCAAGCAGGCAACCTGTTTTGATTGGGAGTTAATTTCGAGCAGTAATCAGGGGCCAGAGTACAGTGACATGTTGTTATAGCAATATTCATGTATGGCCTCAACCCTAGTATTCATATTCAGGTCCTTTGTAACAGCTTAATGCCACTATGTGTATACACACCGACTTCTCTCTCACTAACCACTAACCCACTGTCCAGATCAGAGTTTTAACAGCTTAACAGGGTGGTTTTCATGCCACTATGTACACCAACTTCTCTCTCATTAACCAACTGTCAAGATCAGAGTTTTAACCCACTGTCCTGGACAGACCAGATAGCTAAAGTGTGTGCCCATGACCATGTGCTTGAACCATACTTGGATATAACTAAGCAAAATAGCAAATATTTAAAATAAGTTATATGTCGTAATATATTTTCCAAGAGTTATTTAATTGAGTTTTGTCGATGGTATTGAGAAAAATGCCTCTCAACTTTCATAAACGAGAACATATTAACATCAAAAAGCTCACAAACTGTGATGTTTACCAGCTTATTTTGATTAACATGCCTAACAATGTGACATAACGGTTTCTTAAGTTACACAATAGTTAATGAAGGCACCAAGATAATCAGATATCAGATTTAATATATAGAGATAATGATTATTACCCTTCTCATCCCTGATATATATAAACTGATGCAGCGAGTGGAAAATAGCAGCTTGCAAAATACCATGATGATGTTATATAATGTTACCCAACATAGGGAAAGAATAATAGCATGTAATGATATGTAACATGTTTGATAATTACATATACTGATGGTGAACAAAGTACAGAGTATGAGATATTAGGTATCCCAGAACATCATTGGAAATTAACTAAAGTTCTATCAGATGCAACATGGTATGGGCAGCGTGTCGTGACAAACAGTCTAATGAGTCATGATACTTCCAACACCTGTCATAATTCTCAAAACATTTCTGTTTTATTAATGAAAATTTATTCAAATTATTATATATATATATATATATATATATATATATATATATATATATAGACACACACAATCATTTTCAGGGCTAGCTTTGGCACTCTCCAAATTCAACAATTGAGAATTTCAAAAAACAACTGGTGAATTTTATTTCAGAGAACATTATGTTCAGTGTGACGTTGTGATTCACTAGGCAAGTTTCAGAAATCGCTACACAATTTTAAAACATTAAACAGTAGTTGCTAATCAATTTTCAGTTGACTAGAAATATTGTTAATCAAGATTTTGAGAACAAAATGTTATGTATTTTCATTTCATGAAATCTAGCTACATTTGAAACATTTTGATATACTCCTTATTATTCTTTAAAATAATATTATGGATAATATGAATAATAAAGAAATTATTACACTCGCGTGTGAATCGTACTGATTTTAAGAAACTCGTTTCAATTCTTTATTTCCATGAACTACTGGGCTATTAAAAAAAAGTTTGAGATCAAATATGTTTTGGTTCGGAGGGAGCAGCTGTTCTATTTTACAGATGATTAAATTACCACCTACACGTACACTGCCAACTCGGTCACCTGCTTGGTTTCTTTTTCCTAAATCAAAATCTCATAGTAACTGTAGATTTAGACTAATCAAAAACATTTTGGCAAAAGTATATATTCCTTCGAATATGCATTGCCAGGTAGAGATAAAACAGGATTTAGTACTGTGCTTGAAGTTTAATGGATCAACAACCTTCAAATGGACCCAAGTGCCCCACGATTAGCCTAAATCAGACATATATCCACAGCAAGCGTGTTTGAACATTTATCTCATATCTAAGCACATTAATTTTGAAATCCTAAAGCAGGTAATAATTAAGGGTGAAAATAGGGGTGAGACAATTAATAGCGATTCACAATAAATTTGCAGTTTTAGCTCCATGTATGAATTGATGCATTTCAATTTTCATACCAAGGTTTATTTTTGATGTTTTTAAATGGAACATCAGCATTTTTGTAGCTTGCACTCTGTTGGCAATCTCCACAATGAGATAAAAAGCATTTTGACCAATCATAGTGCTTGATTCCTATTTAAGTTTATCTTTTTATTATACAGTTAATTACAATTAGTTTATTAAAATGTATGTCACTATGTGTGATAGCTGATATACTTGTGGGGAGCGAATAAATGCTCCCCTACTTTATATTACATCCATGGACAGGGCTTCTAAATTATGGTAGCCCCACTCCCATGGCTAGTGATATTCAATGTTGGGCTAGTAAATAACTACTATTGCCATGCCCGACAGGGCTTCTAGATTATGGTAGCCCCACTTCCATGGCTAGTGATATTCAATGTTGGGCTAGTAAATAACTACTATTGCCATGCCCGACAGGGCTTCTAGATTATGGCAGCCCCACTCCCATGGCTAGTGATATTCAGTGTTGGGCTAGTAAATAACTACTATTGCCATGCCAGACAGGGCTTCTAGATTATGGCAGCCCCACTCCCATGGCTAGTGATATTCAATGTTGGGCTAGTAAATAACTACTATTGCCATGCCCGACAGGGCTTCTAGATTATGGTAGCCCCACTTCCATGGCTAGTGATATTCAATGTTGGGCTAGTAAATAACTACTATTGCCATGCCCGACAGGGCTTCTAAATTATGGTAGCCCCACTTTCATGGCTAGTGATATTCAATGTTGGGCTAGTAAATAACTACTATTGCCATGCCCGACAGGGCTTCTAAATTATGGTAGCCCCACTCCCATGGCTAGTGATATTCAATGTTGGGCTAGTAAATAACTACTATTGCCATGCCAGACAGGGCTTCTAGATTATGGTAGCCCCACTTCCATGGCTAGTGATATTCAATGTTGGGCTAGTAAATAACTACTATTGCCATGCCCGACGGCTAGTGAAATTTCCCCTACTTAATATTACATCCATGGACAGGGCTTCTAGATTATGTTAGCCCCACTCCCATGGCTAGTGATATTCAATGTTGGGGTTATAAATAACTACTATTGCCATGCCCGACGGCTAGTGACATTTTTTTGTTATGGCTAGTGGATTCAAGATTGAAGCTCTGTATGGGGAGGGGAGCCATTTAAGATTTTGCCACATAACATTCATGTCCTATGGGAAGCTAAATATATGTATTACTCTCCTAGAACTAGTCTCAGGGGTGTGATGTGGAGCGTGAGAGCAATATATCCCTTTAAGTGATAATGTCTTGGTGGGAAAACAATAAAGCATGGACCAAATATTGAAAAAATAAATAATTAAAAAAAAAATTAATCGTCTCATCTCTAAATGTAGGTGAAAGTGATATTAAGCAGGGCTCAGACTCGAACAAATTTCAGTTTAGCCAATTTTCACATAGAATATTTCCTTGAGAATTCTTAAAATGTGCTTAGTTTAAGGAATATTTTATTAGCCAAAGACTAAATGATGTAGCCACTGTATATAAAAATTAGCAACTGGCTACTTTGGCCGTGTATAGGGCAGGCCTTTGAGAAATTAAAATCTGCATGACCCATTTATCGGTTACGCAGAAATAAATCCAGGTAACCCATTTCATTTTTGCATAACCTGTTATATTCAAGTAAATGGTGATCCAAATTTTGTGCAAACAAAAAATAAGTTACGCAAAATGAGATATGTGCGAGAAATGCACGAAAAAACTATTGTTCTTGAAATTTTCAGGAACCTGCAGGGTGAGCCCAGTTAAAATGAAAAAACCCACCCCACAACACGCTGTAGCCACTTTGTATTAAAATTAGCAAATTTTGGCAATGTACAGGGTGAGCCCAGACCAATTGGTCTAATGGATTTCTCAAACCCTGCTCGACTCTAGGCACTGACAGTAATAAATAGTGGTATCCAAATAAAAACAAGACTGTACACATTTATCTGTGGCTAAGCTGACGTGTCTCATGTAGAGTAATGCTTCGACCAAAGTACAGGTAAGTTCCGGGAAAACTGGTTTTGACAAAAAAAGATGAAAATTGTCAAAGGAATTCTTGAATGGTGACATATGACATCTATGGGACACTCCCACCATGTCCACAGTATTCAGAATTCCCTGTTTCCATACATCTTGCTAAGTACTTGAAAAATAACATTGACCGGGTTTATATTATTTTTATTAAGAATTATACTCTGTCCATTGCCAAATTTGCCATTTTTTATATATACAAAGTGGAAACAACATTTAGGCAGGTTAATGTTTCTTAAATGAACACGGAAATTACACTTCATATCTGAAAATTGGCTAAACAAAAATCTGTTCTAGTATGAAGCCTGACTGTAACAAGTTATATTACTCAGAATTAAATATATAAAATTATCTGACAATATATGATTATTACTGTTTAAATAATTTAAGTGGTCAAAGTAAGTTTTAAGTGGGAAGGAAGGAAGGAAATGTTTTATTTAACGACACACTCAACACATTTTATTTACGATTATATGCAGTGTTTGAGATTAACGGTATCCCGATATCCTGGGGATACCAGAATTTAATTTTGGATACCAGACTTCAAGAACCCAGTATCCCACCGGGATACCATATAATACTAAATTCTTAGGAGGGATACCAGATTTAGAAATGTTAGTATCCAACTGGGATACTGGCCAAATTTTTTAATCTCAAACACTGATATGGTGTTGGACATATGGTTAAGGACCACACAGGTATTGAGAAAGGAAACCCGCTGTCGCCACTTCATGGGCTATTCTTTTTGATTAGCAGCAAGGGATCTTTTATATGCACCATCCCACAGACAGGATAGTACATACCACTGCCTTTGTTACACCAGTTGTGGAGCACTGGATGGAACGAGAAATAGCCCAATTGGTCCACAGATGGGGATCGATCTTAGACCGACCGTGCATCAAGTAAACACTTTACCACTGGGCTACGTCCTGCCCCATTTTAAGTGGGAGACTGGCAACACTGCAACAACCATGTCACCAGGCTCAAAATTAATTTTCTTAAATGCGAAGAAATCTCTGCTTTTCTCATTTAAATCTAGGAAGAAATGTACGATTAATATAGGATTATTGTTGAATTAAGAGTGGGAATATTTGCCAACTTGGCAGATGACAGAATTCCACATTTTCATTACAGAATTGTCTCTGATGGTGAAGAGTGAATAATTAATAATAAAATAACGACATCCCATCGGTCCAGTCTTAGCAACATGAGTTTGTTCATTTTTCGAACAGCGTATAAATCATGTTCTCGAACAGCGTATAAATCATGTTTTCACAGGATATCTTATAGTCACTTTCAGGGCTATCTCTGGCACTAAACAAATTCGCAAATTTTTGTTATTAATAAAATAAGAACTTTTAGATTCATTATTAGCAAGTATGTTTCAAATATAACTATACAGATTGTCTGTTATTTCTTTTACGTTCATCTGGGTATGAAAAAAAAAAATATATATATATATATAGGCCTATGTGTCTAGTGTAAACAGCTTAGCAGATTCACACAGTTTGCAGAAGATTTTGTTTTGCTCATATCCCGATGGACGTAAAAGAAATATCAGACAATCCTTAATTATAACTATCTGAATTCTCGTCTTACTACCTAGTGGAAGAGTACTCTGGCAGGCCTTCTAGATTTTGGTAGCCCCACTCCCATGGCTAGTGATATTCAATATTGGGCTAGTAAATAACTACTACTGCCATGCCCGACGGCTAGTGAAATGATTTGTCCAATATTGTTGGGGGTTTTAGGTGACATACTATTATTACTATTATTTAGTAAAATTGTATTAACATAAAGTAAAGTAGGGCTAGTGAATTTTTTATCGTGGCTAGTAAATTTTTTAAATCACGGATACCATGGCTAATGGATGTTAAAAAAATTCTAGAAGCCCTTTTTTTAAAACCCTTTTATGGTTTAGTAGTGTAGGGCACACATTAAGCCACTTTCTCAGTCTTTTCAGACTAATGGTTTAGATACTCACCTGTCTTTATAATCGTAAAAACTGTCATAGATGTGTTTTAGAATATATCTGAGCCATCCTTAGCCTAAAATAACTGTGAAGAGGGGAGCCAAATCAAAGCATTTTCTAGGGGGAGGGAGGAGAGTAATTTTAAACAAACAAAAAATAATCTATTCACTATTGTTTCATAAAAAATTGTAGGGGGCATGACTGCCTCCTTTACACTACAACTAGGTACAAGCCTGTATACTGAAATGCAATATCATTATCATGCATTTCGTTTTGTCAGTAGAACCGTGGCATGGCCAACCATAACCTTACGACCCCAATCGCTGTCAGTCATGGAATCTCGACCAGTATGTCGTTGTTACAGATTATTTAAGCGTACCTGGAATAGCCTTGATTGGAACGTCGTTTTCGCTGAAACCTTTTTCTTTGTAGGCCCGTTTCACTTCTATACATGCCATGTTGAAGCAGTGTCCGTAGGTGAGAAGCAACCACAACACACAACCCCCTAGACAACATCGCGAACTACTCAGCTGCCCGGCGGCCATCTTTTACTTCCAACAGCCGGGATTTCCCTCAGCGAACCTCCAAGTTTGGTATGCGTGTATTTCCTAGCCCTCTCTGAATCGTTGTATCATAACCACCGCACTTCCGAATCCATAATTTCAAGTCGCCGATCTATAAACATTCCGTATAGTGTCTCAGTCTTTGGAGATCTACTCAGTTTTCAGCTCGGTCGTAATCCACAACACTTCTAAGCTTTGGAACAATGTTTGTGTTCGGCTGTTCTTTACACCTCCCCACGAATCCTTATCGAAACGCACTATCAGATCAATAACCATACGGTAACGATAGATAAAATCAATATAAATTATACATACTGAGTGTATACTATTTAAAAACAACTAAATGGGAAATTAATGAGTATATTTGTTTTAGGTTCTTTGTTTTTGTATATTTTATTCGCAAATGCTACTGAACGAGGGTGATAAACGTAATAACCGTATGAGTTTCCCCAATGTAGCTTCGTTAAATGTCATTTGATTGGTTGCTATATTTATAAAGCTCGCTGTGGTTGGTCAATATGTAGCCAATGAAAATACAAAGAACAAAAAGTAAACAAATGACTTGCCATTCATTCTATTGTCAAAAGACGCAAGACACGTGTTTTAAGAAGTGTTTTACACATTTGTTTTACAACTGTTAATTGTTTATTTAGAATGGAGAAGAGTGATTTTATTTACACATTATAGTAGGGCAATAACATTAGTATCGTGCATACTATACTTTGATCTGTTGTCACGCTCTACTTACTGTCACTAACATAATTAGGCAACAATAGGTGTAAAGTTAAGAAATTAACATAATCATATTACTGATTAACTGACGGGTTCCCTGGATTACTGCTAGTAGATGTTTTAGAATAGTTATCTGCTTAAGCTTTCTTCTTTCTTGTTTCTCCTCTTTTTTTTTTCTTTTTGCTCGCCCCATATTTCTGGAATTTGCGTCACACCTAAAAAATCTATAAGGGCCATTTTACCCTGCTGAATTCAACGCACTGAAAAAAAACACTACAAAAACCCCACCAACATTAGAATTGTAGAAAAACAACAAAAACAATATTTTTTATGAAGTTTTTTTGTTTGTTTGTTTACTTGTATAATGGGGCGGGGGGGGGGGGGGTTGGTGGAGGCGTAGCTCAGTGGTAAAGCAATCGCTTGATGCGCGGTCATTTTGGGATCGATCCCCATCAGTGGGCCCATTGCGCTATTTCTCGCTCAAAGCCAGTGTACCACGACTGGTACACCAAAGGCCGTGGTATGTGCTATCTTGTCTATGGGATGGTGCATATAAAAGATCCCTTGCTGCTAATCGAAAAGAGTAGCCCACGATGAGGCGACAGCGGGTTTTCTCCTTAATATATGTGTGGTCCTTAACCATATGTCCGACGCCATATAACCGTAAATAAAATGTGTTGAGTGCATTGTTAAATAAAGCATTTCCATCCTTCTTTCTCGTCCCAGCTAGTGGGCCAGTGATCAGTATGGCGGTTGTAACATGGTATCTTGTCGGCCGGAATAGCTCAGTTGGGAGAGCGTTAGACTGAAGATCTAAAGGCCCCCGGTTCAATCCCGGGTTCCGGCACAGAGCGAGTCGGACTCTGGCGGTCGACACGGTTTTTTTTTTAAACATGTGTTTCTGTTTTTCTAGAATGTGTGAATCTAGTTAAGGGTTTTCTTTGTGAATTTAGAATGATAAGTAAACTATTTTTACCGAGATACTAAACTATATCTGCACAAGTAGTTTTTTGTTTTCTCTTTGACTGAATATTTTATGGCACAGCTTTGAAGTGGCACTTATTAAACAGAAGAATAATTGTATTTATTATTATTATTACGTAATTATTTACTAACGCAAAATTGGACATGTGTATACTAGATTAATCATTTGCTAAAGAACAAAATAGCAATGACTGACTAGGTTTTACTTTATTCATAAACAAACCAGTGCACCACAACTGGTATATCAAAGACCGTGGTATGTGCTATCTTGTCTGTGGGATGGTGCATATAAAATATATCTTGCTACTAATGTAAAACTATAGTAGGTTTCCTCTCTAAGACCGTGGTATGTGCTATCTTGTCTGTGGGGTGGTGCATATAAAAGATATCTTGCTACTAATGTAAAACTATAGCAGGTTTCCTCTCTAAGACCGTGGTATGTGCTATCTTGTCTGTGGGGTGGTGCATATAAAAGATATCTTGCTACTAATGTAAAACTATAGTAGGTTTCCTCTCTAAGACCGTGGTATGTGCTATC
Source organism: Gigantopelta aegis (assembly GCF_016097555.1). NCBI lineage: Eukaryota > Metazoa > Mollusca > Gastropoda > Neomphalida > Peltospiridae > Gigantopelta > Gigantopelta aegis. The sequence goes on from NC_054699.1 coordinate 3,315,676, forward strand.
TTGTCTGTGGGATGGTGCATATAAAAGATATCTTGCTACTAATGTAAAACTATAGCAGGTTTCCTCTCTAAGACCGTGGTATGTGCTATCTTGTCTGTGGGGTGGTGCATATAAAAGATATCTTGCTACTAATGTAAAACTATAGTAGGTTTCCTCTCTAAGACCGTGGTATGTGCTATCTTGTCTGTGGGATGGTGCATATAAAAGATATCTTGCTACTAATGTAAAACTATAGTAGGTTTCCTCTCTAAGACCGTGGTATGTGCTATCTTGTCTGTGGGATGGTGCATATAAAAGATATCTTGCTACTAATGTAAAACTATAGTAGGTTTCCTCTCTAAGAGTAAGACTATATGTCAGACTTAACAAATGTTTGAATCCAGTATAGCCGATTATTAATAAATCAATGTGATCTAGTGGTGTCGTTAAACAAAATAAACTTTAACTTGCATCCCCGGCTCAAATTTGAATCACTATAATGGACAGAGGGGACTATTACATGTATTAGTAGTGATTCAGTGAGGAAATCCGAGTGCATTTGAACTCTGTAGGAGTTATTCCCCTTGTTCATTTGACCAAAACAGCAGCACGCGAAATCGACTAATATGTGTGTGTGTGTGTGTCTCCCTCTCTCCCCCCCCCCCCCCCCCCCCCCTCTTTTTTTTATTTATACCAACCAGCGTGATTCCAGAGACCCCCAAAATCTTTCTTCCGTTCCCAAGTCCTCCATACCTCATACGCATATCAGGCCCGTAAGAACACCATCTGATATCAGGCCCTTAAAGGGACATTCCTGAGTTTGCTACATTGTAAGATGTTTTCGACTAACAAAATATTTCTATGATTAAACTTACATATTAGATATATTTTTTCGTTTAGAAATCATTGTCTGTATATTCAATGTGTTTCTGGTCGTCTTAATATTTGTAAGAATCCCAAACTGGATTTTGTGTTTAAATAATTTCATACGTACGAAAAATTAATATTTTAGGAAATAAAATGAAATGTAACCTAGTACAAATATTAGAACGATCAGAAACACGTTTAATATACAGCCACTAATATTTTACGCAGAAAAATATATTTGATATTTAATTACAATCTTTGTTTAACATCTTAAAAATTGCAGCAAACTCAGGAATGTCCCTTTAAGAACAACATCTGGTGTGTATGTGTGTGTGTGTGTGTGTGTGTGTGTGTGTGTGTGTATGTATGTGTGTGTGATAGTCTCTAATGGAGGGGGTCAAAGTCTCTAGAGGGCGCGAGCCAGACACCACAAGAGCACATTGATTTATTAATCATCGGCTACTGGATGTCAAACATTTGGTATGTTTGACATAGAAACCAGCCATATTATTTTCATTATATGCACCATCCCACAGACAGTGTAGCACATACCACGGCCTTTGATATACCAGTCGTGGTGCACTGGCTTTATTTATATAGAGTAGAATCAAGAAACCCCTCACCCCAACGTAATATCATCCTCGAATGGAGCGCGGTGTGTGTGTGGGGGGGGGGGGGGGGGCTGCATTTTTGGCACCTTATATCCCCCTCCCGCGTCTATGAGTCAGCCTCCATCGGCTAATTGCATGTTTGTTTGAAACGAAATAAAATATTGACATCGAGATTTTACTTCTGATATGTTTTATTTGTTTCATATCTTTGAAAACCGATTAGTACGTATTTTCGTGACCTTATTCACGCGTGGCATGGCTCAATCCCGCGGAGACGTTTTATCGCGTGGGACATCTTTGGTTTGAATGGTCGAACAAAACCAGCCAATCCACCACACACGCATGTACGTACGCATGCATGTACTTACGCACGCAACGTACACACATTAATTGAATAACCTTCTTGCATAACCCACATACGCCCATACTTTCAAAGAATACCACTGATATAGTTGAAATTTAAGAAAATATGGTAATAAAGGAAGGAAATGTGTTATTTAACGACACACTCAACACATTTTATTTACGGTTATATGGCGTCGGACATATGGTTAAGGACCACAAGATATTGAGAGAGGAAACCCGTTGTCGCCACTTCATGGACTACTCTTTTCGATTAGCAGCAATGGCTCTTTTATATGCACCATCCCACAGACAGGATAACACATGAAAATTATATTTATTGGACTTAAAATAACAATTTATGAGAGGAAGCCATTGATTGGTACTTTTGTCTGGGTTTTAATCCTGGTTTTGTTCTCGTTACACATACAATAGCAGAAACACAAAAAATGGTGTGAAATGCGTTCACTACATGCTTAATCATGCTGCATGCAATGCACGTGAAATGCCAGTGTGTGGACACGTAAAAGTCACGTAACGGTGTCATATTCCTCGTCACATTAAGAATGCCACGACTCGGAGAAGAACAAAGGGAGCGAGCGTTGGGCATGGTTCAAGGGGGGACTTCGCAAAGCCAAGTTGCTAGGACCTTCAGAGTCCATCCATCAACTATTGGACGACTTGTTGAACGTCATCAACCGACCGGGAGTGTCCGTGATCGACCTCGACCTGATCAACGTCCCGTTATGCCACCGCTAGCCACCATCGCGTAACGTCGCTGAGCTTGCACAGGCGTTGCAGGAGGAGTGAAGGAACAGTCCTGTGGCTTATTTGAGATGTTTGTGCCAATCCTTTCCCCGTCGTCTTCACGCATGCTCACGGGCCAATGGTGGGGTGGGGTGGGGGTGGGGTCGAACTTTCGATGACGAATGCAACTCGATTACTGATGATAACTGGTCATGTTTCCATGTGAATGTATCTCATGAATACCAGTCATTAATGTCATATTACATTATCCATCAATTCATTAATAGTTTGTCGTTATTTGCAATGAAAAGTTGTTTTTGCGTTTTCATTGTGTGTCAGTATAGTTCAATCGGTAGAGCGCTCGCCCGAGGTGCTTGCGTCGTAGGATCGAACCACCTCAGTGGACTCATTCTCTTGTTGAGTTTTCCCCCGTCTCAACCGTTCCCCTGTCCCAACCAGGGTATGTGCTATCCTGTCTGTGTGAAAGTGCATATAAAATATCTTTTGCTTCTAATGGAACAACGAATTACCAAATGTTTGAGATCCAAAGCCGATGATAAACAAATCAGTGTGCTCTAGTGTTGTTGGTGACCAAAACAAAGTTTAACGTTGCCTTTCGAAAGTGAGACAGCGAAAGAGGGTACGGTCATGAGAGAGACAGAGACACACAGAGAGACAGGTAGAGAGACATACAGACAGCGACACACAGGGAGTCAGACAGTGACAGACAGACAGAGACACAGATACATAGACATGCATACAGACATGCATACAGACAGACATATATATATATATATATATATATATATATATATATATATATATGAGAGAGAGAGACAGAGACAGAGACAGAGAGAGACAGAGAAACAGAAAGATAGGGGGAGAGAGGGAAGAGACAGAGAGACACACAGGGAGTCAGATAGACAGAGACAGACAGAGAAAAAGACACACAGAGACACATATAGAATGCATAGAGAGAGAGAGAGAGAGAGAGAGAGAGAGAGAGAGAGAGAGAGAGAGGAGATACAGAGAGACACACAGGGAGTCAGATAGACGGAGAAAAAGACACACAGAGACACAGATGGATGCATAGACAGAGAGAGAGAGAGAGAGGAGGGGGTGGGGGGGGGGGGGGGGGGCGAGCGAGCGTACTTTAATCTATCCAGACTTCAAAATGTCTTCTTATAATAGACAGAAGGCATTTTTTATTTATTTTCCATCCCGAGAAAACAAATGTTAGCTACAGCTCTGAAGACATTCGAAAAGTCACCGAAACACGAAACAGACGTTGACCTATTTCAGATCCACCGATCAAGATCTCCTAGGCAGTAAGATCCGATTCCAAACAGCCGGAGTTACCTGTTACATGGCACCATTCAACCGGACTATCGCAAAACACCGTTCACACGGCATGCATACATAATGAATGGAATCCAACCACCTACAACGGCCCCACCTATCTCTATACGCACGTGAGCGAAACTACGGATCTCGGTATGTAGAACATGACACAATGACCAGGGTGTAGTTAGGGACACAGGTTACGAATCAATTTGCTTGAGTTTAGTTATTCCCATGATGCCATGCCATGACTCAATAAAAATAATTTTTGCTATGCTTGACATCAAGTGCTAATGCGTGTTGTTGTGTATGTTTGAAAAAAAAAAGAAAAAAGAAAAAAAAGAAAAGCCCACAACGAAACGAAACGAAACGAAACAAACAAACAAACAAAATCCAACAAAAAAATCCAACAAAAACAAAACAAAACAAACAAGCAACCAACGGCCCAAACAAAAGAAGTGAAAAACTAAAATCTACCCTTAAATTTAACCTTTATATAATATACATAGTTACAAAATGCACCAAATTGTGTTTTTTTTTTTGCTCTGACGCTTTCTTTGGTAAGATAATGGATTGCAAAGAATTGGCGTGTTGTTAAAATAAAGTGATACATTCACCGTCCTTGTGTGTCCCGTATATAAAATATATTTAACAATTACACAACTCTTTTGATCAGCGCTAAATTAATTTAATTTTCGTTTATGATGCTAGAGTAAAGGTAATCCCATTCGCCTCTCACAGATTCAACCTAATTGCAAGATTAGCTAAATTCATAATTAAAGACACCGCTTCTATACGCTCACACCTTTCAAGATGACTTTACCTGAGCTTATTGGCTTACTTTTATTACAGGAGACTTATGTATGTGTGGCCATAAATGTTATATCATAATATGTGAGGGGCGTGACGTAGTCTATTGACAGATCGCTCGCCTGATGCGCAGTCGGTTAAGGATCGATAACTGTCGGTGGACCCATTCGGCTATTTCTCGTTCCAACCAGTGTTCCGCAACTGGTGTAACAAAGACTGTGGTACGTACTATCCTGCCTATCCTGTTGCTAATTAATCGAAAAGAGTAGCCCATGAAGAGTCGATAACGGGTTTCTTCTCAAATTATCATCGTGGTCCTTAACCAATACGTCCAACGCCATATAACCGTAATTAAAATGTGTAAGCGTCGATAAATTAAAAACAACCCACAAATAAAACACTTCTTTCTTTCTTTGTCATTTAATCAGGGCCGAACCTGAACTGAAATAAGCGGGGGTTGTAGTACAACTAGAACAAAGATACATTTGTAACTCGGTTAATTGTTAATGTAAAATATTACATATACAAATCAAAATTACAAAACAGTACACTAAATGAAACTGGTATCAAATTTTTTTTAAATTAAAGATAAGTTACAAACGGAAAAATACACATATTACAAAAACTGAAAAAAAGGGGGTAAAAAAGAAGAAGAAGAAAAGCACAAGGCACAAGGATACAGTAATAGAGGTATTCTCGAGGTAGACATAAGGCCACATATTCTTACGTCATTTGAATATCTAGTAATGGCGGACTGGAATTAAAGTTGCGTGTACAGTTTACAAAAACACGTTGTATTAAGCTTGAGCTTATATGATAAAGAGATTATTACCCTCGTGTATTTCGGTATCGTCAATATCATATATTAGGAATAAAAATAATGTATTATGCTCGCCAGAGGCTCGCATAATACAAATTTTATTCCTAATAATATATGATAATGACGATACCGAAAAACACTCTGGTAATAACCTCTATGTATTTTATAATGAATTGAACATATCTAAGGCCGAATTTACATAAATTGTTTTTACTTTACAGGCCTAACTATACATGCATTTACAATAATAAAACACCTGTAGCTGTGTTTATAAAAAGAAACGACCTTAAAGCCGCACACCTTAGTTCCATCCAGCGAAAATAAATTATAATTTGGTTAATCTACAAACCTGTAACACACTTAGATCACGTTTTTATCAAATGGAGTGAAAAAGCAGGTTTTATATCGATAAATACCATGGGAATCCCCATGTCCCAATTGCTTGAAATAATTTTGAAAGTTTGTATTCTGATGTCACCGGTAGATGTCGCTCGAAGCACAACAATGCCTACGTCACGACAAATTTCACAGACTTGGGGTGCGTTCTTTTCACCTCTCCTGGACATGTTCCAGCTGTTCTGTCCTGGTTGTATCCCCTCTCCAGATATCGTAGGACTTAGCAAAATTATTGGTTTTAAGGGTTTGTAACGTTTTGTATTGAGATACTTACTTGTCTGAACTTTATTGTTACTGAAAATGTTCACGAACTGTGAAGAAAAATCTCACAAATGAACAACAACAAATCGGATGTTGATAGTGTGAACCGTGCACGAGAAAACAAACCGAACCAAAATGATAACGGTCACGTGGTATACCAACGTCTGTGACATTGAAATGGAAATATCCCGTCTAAAAATAGATTAGACCTTGTCTGCTCAACGTTTTTTTCTCAAACGTGCGTCCGTTTTTCAGAAATACGAAAAATGCATTTTGTGGTATTACAAACACCAGGATTACCAGGATTACCAAAAAACACTTCAGGTGAATGGAAATGAATATTCTAAATAATAAACGGTAAGTAAAGTGCAATTTTATTGTGTCGGCCGGAATAGCTCAGTTGGGAGAGCGTTAGACTGAAGATCTAAAGGCCCCCGGTTCAATCCCGGGTTCCGGCACAGAGCAAGTCGGACTCTGGCGGTCGACCAATTTTTTAAACGTGTATTTCTTTACTTATTTTTTATTATTATTTCTTTTGGTAGAATCATAATTCTATATGCTTTTATCTGAAATTTATTTTGTAAATAAACAAAAGTATTTTCTTTGTAAATTTAGAATCATACTAATAGTATATCAAATTTTTTACCAAGATACGGAACTATATATCGCTACACGTGGTTTGCTGTTTGACTGTGAATATTTTATGGCAGACAGTTTTGTAGTCGCTTTTACTAGACAACAATAATTGTATTTTATATTATTATTATTATTATTATTATTACGTAATTATTACCTAACTCAAAATTTCACATTTTTATACTCCCTCCCGCACTTAGCTTAACGTTTTGTAACGCTAAGGCCACACCGCTCGTAACATCACCACCCTCTTCGCTTTCTCTGCTATATAGTGACGTAATTTGACAAACATTAGTAATATTAGATTTTCTGTTTATATTTATGTTATAGAAAACTGATTTGCTAAAGAACTAAATAGGAATGGCTGACTACGTTTTACTTTAAACATAAACATGAAACGATTGTATTGAAAACGTGAGTCAACTGTTCACACACACCCCACCTCAAACCCCCAGAACTAAATCCAAAGAGGTGAAATGGGTGTGAGGGTGTGAGGGGGGGGGGGGGGTGAGGGGTGTGTGTAGGGGGAGACCTATCTCTCTTTGAACAGTATTTGATATATTAATCATTAGCTATTGTATGTCAAACATATGGTCATTTTGACACAATCAAAGAGATGAGACCCGCTACAGTATTTTCATTAGTAGCCAGGGATGTTTTATATGCACCATCCCACAGACAGGATAGTACATACCTTGGCCTTTGATATACCAGTCGTGGTGCACTGGCTGGAACGAGAAACATCCCAATGGGCACACCGATGGGGATCAATCCTACAGAGACCGCACACCAGGCGTGCGCTGGCCAAGTACCATGCAATATAAATAGTGGTACAATCAAACCTGCTCATGAGGCCACCTGCATTAAGCAGCCACATGTGTTAAGAGGCCACTTTTTTCTTCTCTAAAATTATCTAATATACTATAAGACAATAAACAGTAATACAATGACCTGTACTAAGTAATTTCTCGTTCCAGCCAGTGCACCACGACTGGTACATCAAAGGCCGTGGTATGTGCTATCCTGTCTGTGAGATGGTGCATATATAAGATCCCTTGCTGCTAATCGAAAAGAGTAGCCCATGGAGTGGCGACAGCGGGTTTTATCCCTTAATATATATGTGGGCCTTAACCATGTGTCCGACGCCATATAACCGTAAATGAAATGTGTTGAGTCCAATACCAGTAGATCTAACAGCATTGCGTGGACTCCCATGCCATATAACAGTAAATGAAATGTGTTGGAGTGCGTCGTTAAATAAAACATTTCCTTCCTTGTACTAAGTAGCCATTATTTGATGCTCCATTTGATGGCTGCTTACCTCCGGTTTCACTGTAGATATGTGCTAGTAAAGCAATGCCATTAGTTGTCGAATCCATTAGGTTCAGGCATGTCCAGCCTGGGTCCTGTCTGTGGTGTGACAGTGGCCTGACCTAAAGTAGTGTCGGAAATAGAATAACACTGATTTTCGTCGATTATATCTTTCATATTAAAGTGACAGGTAATTTTTTTGTAAATATCTATTTAATGATACCCTACTTAATTTAGCATTTACCTTTTTAGGCTCTAATTGATATATAAGGTGGTGTTTACTCTTGAAATTAAACGAAAGATGCCGGTAAACAGGTGATTTGTGTACTTTATTGGAACAGACTATAACTAATTTTGATCGACACGTGTTATTTCATTGCTGTAACAGTTGCAATATGTGAGGGACAGTCTGATGACGGTTTACTCCTATCCCTCTCCTAAACAAAATATTTGTAGACATTTCTATGTAACATTTGAACAGAACTGTCAAGAACCATTCTGAGTGTGTGATCTATTATACCGGTATTAAAGGTGCTTTGTATTAAAGGAGCTATCTTCAAGTTGCATAATGATAGCTATTGCAAATAATGTTTTAAAATTAAATTTTGTTTAAAATTTAAAGAATACACCTTCAACAATATGCCCGTAAATGATTCTAACAAAATAATTTTATCTACTAGTAGAAAATACATTTTTATTGAAGAATCTTTATCACAAACAGATACTCACATATAACTATGATATCAATCTAATTAAAATTAGCTCCACTATTACATGTGGATCTAACACCAGCCAGTTGGAGCTCATGTCCACCAATCAAAACCTTACTTGCAGAATCCTGCCCGTGATTTAAAAATAATTTGAAAACATTTCGAATTATCCTGAGGGTATACGACATGTTTCGTGTGAATTACGAATGCCTTAAAACATGTTTTATTTTATAAAATAAATAATTTGTAATGTAAAACTGAAGACTGATTTAGTTGGGGTTTTTTTTATAAATAAATAAATAAATAAATAATTTTTAATGTAAAATTGAAGACTGATAACCCACCCCGTTCGTATCGGTATGGTTCGCTGTACTGCGGCCACTAAAATAGACTCGCCCGATATTTTTTGAATTTGTATGCTCCCAAATAACGTTATAAAAGGCGAAGTGTCATTGATCAATATTTAAATTATTATTTACAGACGAAATGTTACCTGGACATTGGGGACTACGCAGTGTTGTTAGCAATCCGATTAAAATTAGTTCTACTGGTCTAAATAAGGCATTCGTAATTCACATGAAACATATCGTATACCCTCAGGATAATTCGGAATGTTTCAAATTATTTTTAAATCACTGGCAGGATTCTGCAAGTAAGGTTTTGATTGGTGGACATGAGCTCCAACTGGCTGGTGTTAGATCCACATGTAATAGTGGAGCTAATTTTAATTAGATTGCTATGATATAGGACCTTTAAGTGGTTGCAAGATTGTGTAAATTTCTAATGTACTTATATTGAATTTATATTCCACTAAATATGCTGATAATAATTAATAATTTATGCTGCAATTCAAAATACTCAGTTAACTTGCAGTTTTAAATTAAAAGTTTGTTTAAGGGTAAATGAAATTGACACATGTCGATCAAAAATGTGTTATAGTCTGTTCCAATAAAGTACACAAATCACCTGTTTACTGACATTTTTCTTTTAATATCAAGAGTAAACACCACCTTGTACATCAGTGAGAGCGCAAACAAGTACATGCTAAATTAGGTAGAGTATCAATAAATAGATATTTATAAAATATTTACTTGTCAGTTTAATATGAAAGAAATAATCGACGAAAATCAGTTTTATTCTATTTCCGACACTACTTTAGTTGCCTATCATGTTACGATATTTTTGTTAGTGAAGCTCTTCGCATAAAGGTTCCGCAATCAGTATTGAGGTTATAGCATGAATCCTTGTCGGCCGGAATAGCTCAGTTGGGAGAGCGTTAGACTGAAGATCTAAAGGCCCCCGGTTCAATCCAAGGTTCCGGCACAGAGCAAGTCGGACTCTGGCGGTCGACCAATTTTTTAAACGTGTATTTCTTTACTTATTTTTTATTATTATTTCTTTTGGTAGAATCATAATTCTATATGCTTTTATCTGAAATTTATTTTGTAAATAAACAAAAGTATTTTCTTTGTAAATTTAGAATCATACTAATAGTATATCAAATTTTTTACCAAGATACGGAACTATATATCGCTACACGTGGTTTGCTGTTTGACTGTGAATATTTTATGGCAGACAGTTTTGTAGTCGCTTTTACTAGACAACAATAATTGTATTTTATATTATTATTATTATTATTATTATTATTACGTAATTATTACCTAACTCAAAATTTCACATTTTTATACTCCCTCCCGCACTTAGCTTAACGTTTTGTAACGCTAAGGCCACACCGCTCGTAACATCACCACCCTCTTCGCTTTCTCTGCTATATAGTGACGTAATTTGACAAACATTAGTAATATTAGATTTTCTGTTTATATTTATGTTAT